>NC_088409.1:3385006-3630006 GCF_034236695.1 Oncorhynchus nerka | reverse complement strand
TATCTGTGCTGTATCTGTATCTGTATCTGTATCTGTGCTGTATCTGTGCTGTATCTGTATCTGTATCTGTGCTGTATCTGTATCTGTGCTGTATCTGTGCTGTATCTGTATCTGTATCTGTGCTGTATCTGTATCTGTGCTGTATCTGTATCTGTATCTGTATCTGTATCTGTATCTGTATCTGTATCTGTGCTGTATCTCTATCTGTATCTGTATCTGTATCTGTATCTGTGCTGTATCTGTATCTGTGCTGTATCTGTATCTGTGAGTATCTGTATCTGTGAGTATCTGTATCTGTGCTGTATCTGTATCTGTGCTGTATCTGTATCTGTATCTGTATCTGTGCTGTATCTGTATCTGTGAGTATCTGTATCTGTGAGTATCTGTATCTGTGCTGTATCTGTATCTGTGCTGTATCTGTGCTGTATCTGTATCTGTATCTGTGCTGTATCTGTATCTGTGAGTATCTGTATCTGTGCTGTATCTGTATCTGTGCTGTATCTGTGCTGTATCTGTGCTGTATCTGTATCTGTATCTGTATCTGTGCTGTATCTGTATCTGTATCTGTGCTGTATCTGTATCTGTGCTGTATCTGTATCTGTATCTGTATCTGTATCTGTGCTGTATCTGTATCTGTGCTGTATCTGTATCTGTATCTGTGCTGTATCTGTATCTGTGCTGTATCTGTGCTGTATCTGTATCTGTTATCAGAGCTGTATCTGTATCTGTATCTGTATCTGTGTGCTGTATCTGTATCTGTATCTGTATCTGTGCTGTATCTGTGCTGTATCTGTATCTGTGCTGTATCTGTGCTGTATCTGTATCTGTGCTGTATCGGTATCTGTATCTGTGCTGTATCTGTGCTGTATCTGTATCTGTGAGTATCTGTATCTGTGCTGTATCTGTGCTGTATCTGTATCTGTGAGTATCTGTATCTGTGCTGTATCTGTGAGTATCTGTATCTGTGCTGTATCTGTATCTGTGAAATACATCAGTATCTGTATCTGTGCTGTATCTGTATCTGTGCTGTATCTGTGCTGTATCTGTGCTGTATCTGTATCTGTATCTGTGCTGTATCTGTATCTGTGAGTATCTGTATCTGTGCTGTATCTGTATCTGTGAGTATCTGTATCTGTGCTGTATCTGTATCTGTGCTGTATCTGTGCTGTATCTGTGCTGTATCTGTATCTGTGCTGTATCTGTATCTGTATCTGTGCTGTATCTGTATCTGTATCTGTGCTGTATCTGTATCTGTGCTGTATCTGTATCTGTGAGTATCTGTATCTGTGCTGTATCTGTATCTGTGCTGTATCTGTGCTGTATCTGTGCTGTATCTGTATCTGTATCTGTGCTGTATCTGTATCTGTGCTGTATCTGTATCTGTATCTGTGCTGTATCTGTATCTGTATCTGTGCTGTATCTGTATCTGTGCTGTATCTGTATCTGTATCTGTGCTGTATCTGTATCTGTATCTGTATCTGTGCTGTATCTGTGCTGTATCTGTATCTGTGCTGTATCTGTATCTGTGCTGTATCTGTATCTGTATCTGTATCTGTATCTGTATCTGTGCTGTATCTGTATCTGTATCTGTATCTGTATCTGTGCTGTATCTGTATCTGTGCTGTATCTGTATCTGTATCTGTGCTGTATCTGTATCTGTGCTGTATCTGTGCTGTATCTGTATCTGTGCTGTATCTGTATCTGTATCTGTGCTGTATCTGTATCTGTATCTGTGCTGTATCTGTATCTGTATCTGTATCTGTGCTGTATCTGTATCTGTATCTGTATCTGTGCTGTATCTGTATCTGTATCTGTATCTGTATCTCTATCTGTGCTGTATCTGTGCTGTATCTGTGCTGTATCTGTATCTGTGCTGTATCTGTATCTGTATCTGTATCTGTGCTGTATCTGTATCTCTATCTGTGCTGTATCTGTATCTGTATCTGTGCTGTATCTGTATCTGTGCTGTATCTGTATCTGTGCTGTATCTGTATCTCTATCTGTGCTGTATCTGTATCTGTATCTGTGCTGTATCTGTATCTGTATCTGTATCTGTGCTGTATCTGTATCTGTGCTGTATCTGTATCTGTATCTGTATCTGTGCTGTATCTGTATCTGTATCTGTATCTGTGCTGTATCTGTATCTGTATCTGTGCTGTATCTGTATCTGTGCTGTATCTGTATCTGTATCTGTGCTGTATCTGTATCTGTATCTGTATCTGTGCTGTATCTGTGCTGTATCTGTATCTGTGCTGTATCTGTATCTGTATCTGTATCTGTGCTGTATCTGTATCTGTATCTGTATCTGTGCTGTATCTGTATCTGTGCTGTATCTGTATCTGTATCTGTGCTGTATCTGTATCTGTGCTGTATCTGTGCTGTATCTGTATCTGTGCTGTATCTGTATCTGTATCTGTGCTGTATCTGTGCTGTATCTGTATCTGTATCTGTATCTGTATCTGTGCTGTATCTGTATCTGTATCTGTATCTGTATCTCTATCTGTGCTGTATCTGTGCTGTATCTGTGCTGTATCTGTATCTGTATCTGTATCTGTGCTGTATCTGTATCTGTATCTGTATCTGTGCTGTATCTGTGCTGTATCTGTATCTGTATCTGTGCTGTATCTGTATCTGTATCTGTATCTGTATCTGTGCTGTATCTGTGCTGTATCTGTGCTGTATCTGTATCTGTATCTGTATCTCTATCTGTGCTGTATCTGTATCTGTATCTGTGCTGTATCTGTATCTGTGCTGTATCTGTATCTCTATCTGTGCTGTATCTGTGCTGTATCTGTATCTGTATCTGTATCTGTGCTGTATCTGTATCTGTATCTGTATCTGTGCTGTATCTGTATCTGTATCTGTATCTGTGCTGTATCTGTATCTGTATCTGTGCTGTATCTGTATCTGTATCTGTGCTGTATCTGTATCTGTATCTGTATCTGTGCTGTATCTGTATCTGTATCTGTATCTGTGCTGTATCTGTATCTGTGCTGTATCTGTATCTGTATCTGTATCTGTGCTGTATCTGTATCTGTATCTGTGCTGTATCTGTGCTGTATCTGTATCTGTATCTGTGATCTCTGTATCTGTATCTGTATCTGTGCTGTATCTGTATCTGTGCTGTATCTGTGCTGTATCTGTGCTGTATCTGTATCTGTATCTGTGCTGTATCTGTATCTGTATCTGTGAGTATCTGTATCTGTGCTGTATCTGTATCTGTATCTGTATCTGTATCTGTGCTGTATCTGTATCTGTGCTGTATCTGTGCTGTATCTGTATCTGTATCTGTGCTGTATCTGTATCTGTGCTGTATCTGTATCTGTATCTGTATCTGTATCTGTGCTGTATCTGTATCTGTGCTGTATCTGTATCTGTGAGTATCTGTATTTGTATCTGTATCTGTGCTGTATCTGTGCTGTATCTGTATCTGTATCTGTATCTGTGCTGTATCTGTATCTGTGCTGTATCTGTATCTGTGAGTATCTGTATTTGTATCTGTATCTGTATCTGTGCTGTATCTGTGCTGTATCTGTATCTGTGCTGTATCTGTATCTGTATCTGTATCTGTGCTGTATCTGTGCTGTATCTGTATCTGTATCTGTATCTGTGCTGTATCTGTATCTGTGCTGTATCTGTATCTGTATCTGTATCTGTATCTGTGCTGTATCTGTATCTGTATCTGTGCTGTATCTGTGCTGTATCTGTATCTGTATCTGTATCTGTATCTGTGCTGTATCTGTGCTGTATCTGTATCTGTATCTGTATCTGTGCTGTATCTGTATCTGTATCTGTATCTGTGCTGTATCTGTGCTGTATCTGTATCTGTATCTGTATCTGTATCTGTGCTGTATCTGTATCTGTGCTGTATCTGTATCTGTGCTGTATCTGTATCTGTGCTGTATCTGTGCTGTATCTGTGCTGTATCTGTATCTGTGCTGTATCGGTATCTGTATCTGTATCTGTGCTGTATCTGTATCTGTATCTGTGCTGTATCTGTATCTGTGAGTATCTGTATCTGTGCTGTATCTGTATCTGTGAGTATCTGTATCTGTGCTGTATCTGTGCTGTATCTGTATCTGTATCTGTGCTGTATCTGTATCTGTATCTGTGCTGTATCTGTATCTGTGAGTATCTGTATCTGTGCTGTATCTGTATCTGTGCTGTATCTGTGCTGTATCTGTGCTGTATCTGTATCTGTATCTGTATCTGTGCTGTATCTGTATCTGTGCTGTATCTGTATCTGTATCTGTGCTGTATCTGTATCTGTGCTGTATCTGTATCTGTATCTGTGCTGTATCTGTATCTGTATCTGTGCTGTATCTGTATCTGTATCTGTGCTGTATCTGTATCTGTGCTGTATCTGTATCTGTATCTGTATCTGTGCTGTATCTGTATCTGTGCTGTATCTGTATCTGTATCTGTATCTGTGCTGTATCTGTATCTGTGCTGTATCTGTGCTGTATCTGTATCTGTGCTGTATCTGTATCTGTATCTGTATCTGTATCTGTATCTGTGCTGTATCTGTATCTGTATCTGTATCTGTGCTGTATCTGTGCTGTATCTGTGCTGTATCTGTATCTGTATCTGTATCTGTGCTGTATCTGTATCTGTGCTGTATCTGTGCTGTATCTGTATCTCTATCTGTGCTGTATCTGTATCTGTATCTGTGCTGTATCTGTATCTGTGCTGTATCTGTATCTGTATCTGTATCTGTGCTGTATCTGTATCTGTGCTGTATCTGTATCTGTATCTGTATCTGTGCTGTATCTGTATCTGTATCTGTGCTGTATCTGTATCTGTGCTGTATCTGTATCTGTGCTGTATCTGTATCTGTGCTGTATCTGTGCTGTATCTGTATCTGTATCTGTATCTGTGCTGTATCTGTATCTGTATCTGTATCTCTATCTGTGCTGTATCTGTGCTGTATCTGTGCTGTATCTGTATCTGTATCTGTGCTGTATCTGTATCTGTATCTGTATCTGTGCTGTATCTGTATCTCTATCTGTATCTGTATCTGTGCTGTATCTGTATCTGTGCTGTATCTGTATCTGTGCTGTATCTGTATCTCTATCTGTGCTGTATCTGTATCTGTATCTGTGCTGTATCTGTATCTGTATCTGTATCTGTATCTGTGCTGTATCTGTATCTGTATCTGTATCTGTGCTGTATCTGTATCTGTATCTGTATCTGTATCTGTGCTGTATCTGTATCTGTATCTGTGCTGTATCTGTATCTGTATCTGTGCTGTATCTGTATCTGTGCTGTATCTGTATCTGTATCTGTATCTGTGCTGTATCTGTATCTGTATCTGTATCTGTGCTGTATCTGTATCTGTATCTGTGCTGTATCTGTATCTGTATCTGTGCTGTATCTGTATCTGTATCTGTGCTGTATCTGTATCTGTGCTGTATCTGTATCTGTATCTGTATCTGTGCTGTATCTGTATCTCTATCTGTGCTGTATCTGTATCTGTATCTGTATCTGTATCTGTGCTGTATCTGTATCTGTGCTGTATCTGTATCTGTGCTGTATCTGTATCTGTGAGTATATGTGAGTATCTGTGAGTATCTGAGTATCTGTGAGTATCTGTATCTGTGCTGTATCTGTATCTGTGCTGTATCTGTGAGTATCTGTGCTGTATCTGTGAGTATCTGTGCTGTATCTGTGAGTATCTGTGCTGTATCTGTGAGTATCTGTGCTGTATCTGTGAGTATCTGTGAGTATCTGTGCTGTATCTGTGAGTATCTGTGAGTATCTGTGCTGTGAGTATTTGTGAGTATCTGTGAGTATCTGTATCTGTGCTGTAAAAATGGCATGTTTCTAACTTGCATTTCCACTTCCTGATAATGAGTTGATTTGATAGGCTACAAGAGGAACGCCAGGTCATCTAATTGATCCACCAGGTGAGACCAGGGAGACAATAGATTCCACATGGTTACTAAATGGAGACAATACTGTAGATTCCACATGGTTACTAAATGGAGACAATACTAAATGGAGACAATACTGATTCCACATGGTTACTAAATGGAGACAATACTGTAGATTCCACATGGTTACTAAATGGAGACAATACTGTAGATTCCACATGGTTACTAAATGGAGACAATACTGTAGATTCCACATGGTTACTAAATGGAGACAATACTGTAGATTCCACATGGTTACTAAATGGAGACAATACTGTAGATTCCACATGGATGCTAAATGGAGACAATACTGTAGATTCCACATGGATGCTAAATGGAGACAATACTGTAGATTCCACATGGATGCTAAATGGCTATTTGAACTGTTCTTGTGCTTCACGCGTTAACCACTGAAATACACAGTGTTTGTTCTTCTTCGTTTTTTCTATTATATGATATTCATTAAAAAACGTCGTAATGGCTCAATTGATTAGTTAATTGCATGAAAAAAGAGACGTTTTAAGGTATCCTAAACATTTCCACAATGTAAGAATGTTCATGTCTATAGACATTTTGTATTACATGTTCAGTTTGACCAAAAATACGCAGAATGTAGAACTATATTGAGCATACTTCCTGTTTCTTTAGAAGGGAAATGCTTTTAGATTGAGAGTAAAGATGCATAATTGAGGTCAAAACTAGACCTGTTTTAAAGAATCATGACTGGGATCTTAGATGTTATAGAGTAAAACAGCTATTTCACTTTTTTTTTCTGAGTGTAGGAACACAACAGGAAAATATTAAGGACCTTGAACTTGGAATCTGAAGAACCCTGCCATTCACTAGTTCCTGCAACAACAAGCACCAATCAAGGATGGCTGGAGAAAACCTCTACAATGTTACGGACGACATCCCATCCACTTGGAGCATCGCAAACCTCTACAATGTTACGGACGACATCCCATCCACTTGGAGCATCGCAAACCTCTACAATGTTACGGACGACATCCCATCCACTTGGAGCATCGCAAACCTCTACAATGTTACGGACGACATCCCATCCACTTGGAGCATCGTTGACACCGTCGTCCAGTGGACAACATTTTCCATCGGTTTTCCTCTGATCTGTCTGTCCATTTATGCCATGTACTTCCTGATCAGAGCTGATCATATCGCTCCAGTCTATGTTATCAACCTTCTTATTGCAGATCTCATTCAGATCTGCACGAGGCCGTTCAACCTGTCTGGTACCTGGACATTTATTGTAATGTTGATTGAATTCTTTGGTATTAGTGCGAGCATCGGTTTCATGGTATGTGTTGCTCTGGAGAGATATCTTGTGATTGCATTTCCTCTCTGGTACCGTTTTCGCCGTAACATCAAATACTCGCTCGTAATGTCCTCCGTCATCTGGGTTATCCCTTTCCTCCAGATCTCCATGTTCTACCTCATGCCGACTCTCGAGATGAAACTGATTCTGTTTGCAGTTAACCTCCTCATACCCTTTCCATTGCTCGTATTCTTCCTCGCGGGCACGTTGAAAGCCCTGTCCGTCTCCATCTCTGTGCCGGCTGTCGAACGGAGACGGATTATTGGTACCCTGGCCCTTGTACTGGGCAATTACACAGTCCTGTTCCTACCCCTCATCATACAATATCTGATATCAGGGGTAACAGGCCATCACAATGTAGAGATCGGGACACTCTTTGAGAGATTCAGCCCCCTTGTGGATCCCTTACTCTACGTGTTCATGAGAAAGGGAGCTAAGGACACTCTGGCCTTCCCCTGCTTCGGCAAGCTGATGGGTGACGAGGAGCAGAGTCAGGTCACCAACACTATGACCATGACTGAGGAGCAGAGTCAGGTCACCAACACTATGACCATGACTGAGAGTGTAGTAGAAGGCTCCAGGTAGGACAGATGCAGGGACATGGACTGTATCTGTACGACTCACTGTGTATAACTCCTATCAACTCCTTGTTCAAATTATCGGATCGAAACGAAGCTTTAACGGTGTGCGGCCTTGTTCTTTTCTTTGTTAAAATTATACCTTTACATTTAAGTCATTTAGCAGACGCTCTTATCCAGAGCGACTTACAAATTGGTGCATTCACCTTAAATTATACCTTTACGGGCCTCCCGAGTGGCGCAGTGGTCTAAGGCGTCACTACAGACCCGGGTTTGATTCCAGGCTGTGCCATAACCGGCCGCGACCGGGAGTCCCAAGTTACCGGCACACAATTTTCCCAGCATTGTCCGGGTTAGGGGAGGGTTTGACCAAGGGGGAGATTTACTTGGCTCATCACGCTCTAGCGACTCCTTGTGGCGGCCCGGGCGCCTGCAGGCTGACTTCGGTTGCCAGTGGACGGTGTTTCCTCCGACACGTTGGTGCAGCTGGCTTCCGGGTTGAGCGTGCGGGTGTTAAGGAGTGCGGTTCGGCTGGTCATGTTTCGGAGGATGCATGACTCAGCCTTTGCTGCAATTCCCCAACGGGCTCGGGAGAGGCAATGAGACAAGATCGCAAATTGGATATCACGAAATTGGGGAGGAAAAAGGGGGTTCATTTTTTTTTAAAGAAAACCTACTTTACTTTTATTGTTGTAGTTAAAATGTGAAGAGTACATGCCTTGCTTTTTTATATACAATACATGACATACTGTATTGTACACAGCCCTATTCTGCACTGTGCTGTCTGTGTTGGGCTTTTGTATTGCAGCTTTTCAGAAAAATATGGACTTGTTTCCTTCAATAAAGTGATAATGTGGATATTTGAGATCACTCTTTCTCCTCGTTTGTTCCCATTCTCTCCCGGAGTCCCTTTCAAAAAGAGGACACTGAACGTGGTCAGAGTTAGAGCCAGTTTGTTCAGATCCCAATATGACTACAAGTACATTTACAATACAACCAACAAGCCCAAGTCTGTAGTACCTAATGAAATTTGAGTTCAGTTTGAGTTCACCGTACATTGGGCCTTCATGCCAATACATAGACAGGTGTAATATAACATGCCATTACATAGACAGGTGTAATATAACATGTCATTACATAGACAGGTGTAATATAACATGCCATGACATAGACAGGTGTAATATAACATGCCATTACATAGACAGGTGTAATATAACATGCCATTACATAGACAGGTGTAATATAACATGCCATTACATAGACAGGTGTAATATAACATGCCATTACATAGACAGGTGTAATATAACATGTCATTACATAGACAGGTGTAATATAACATGCCATTACATAGGAGGGTGTAATGTAACATGCCATTACATAGACAGGTGTAATATAACATGCCATTACATAGACAGGTGTAATATAACATGCCATTACATAGACAGGTGTAATATAACATGCCATTACATAGGAGGGTGTAATATAACATGCCATTACATAGACAGGTGTAATATAACATGCCATTACATAGACAGGTGTAATATAACATGCCATTACGTAGACAGGTGTAATATAACATGTCATTACATAGAGGAGGGTGTAATATAACATGCCATTACATAGACAGGTGTAATATAACATGCCATTACATAGACAGGTGTAATATAACATGCCATTACATAGACAGGTGTAATATAACATGCCATTACATAGACAGGTGTAATATAACATGTCATTACATAGACAGGTGTAATATAACATGCCATTACATAGACAGGTGTAATATAACATGCCATGACATAGAGGAGGGTGTAATATAACATGCCATTACATAGACAGGTGTAATATAACATGCCATTACATAGAGGAGGGTGTAATATAACATGCCATTACATAGACAGGTGTAATATAACATGCCATTACATAGACAGGTGTAATATAACATGTCATTACATAGGAGGGTGTAATATAACATGCCATTACATAGACAGGTGTAATATAACATGCCATTACATAGGAGGGTGTAATATAACATGCCATTACATAGACAGGTGTAATATAACATGCCATTACGTAGACAGGTGTAATATAACATGTCATTACATAGACAGGTGTAATATAACATGCCATTACATAGACAGGTGTAATATAACATGCCATTACGTAGACAGGTGTAATATAACATGCCATTACATAGACAGGTGTAATATAACATGTCATTACATAGACAGGTGTAATATAACATGCCATTACATAGGAGGGTGTAATATAACATGCCATTACATAGACAGGTGTAATATAACATGCCATTACGTAGACAGGTGTAATATAACATGTCATTACATAGACAGGTGTAATATAACATGCCATTACATAGACAGGTGTAATATAACATGCCATTACGTAGACAGGTGTAATATAACATGCCATTACATAGACAGGTGTAATATAACATGCCATTACATAGACAGGTGTAATATAACATGCCATTACATAGACAGGTGTAATATAACATGTCATTACATAGACAGGTGTAATATAACATGCCATTACATAGGAGGGTGTAATATAACATGCCATTACATAGACAGGTGTAATATAACATGCCATTACATAGACAGGTGTAATATAACATGCCATTACATAGACAGGTGTAATATAACATGTCATTACATAGACAGGTGTAATATAACATGTCATTACATAGACAGGTGTAATATAACATGTCATTACATAGGAGGGTGTAATATAACATGCCATTACATAGACAGGTGTAATATAACATGCCATTACATAGACAGGTGTAATATAACATGTCATTACATAGACAGGTGTAATATAACATGCCATTACATAGACAGGTGTAATATAACATGTCATTACATAGACAGGTGTAATATAACATGCCATTACATAGACAGGTGTAATATAACATGCCATTACGTAGACAGGTGTAATATAACATGCCATTACGTAGACAGGTGTAATATAACATGCCATTACATAGACAGGTGTAATATAACATGCCATTACATAGACAGGTGTAATATAACATGCCATTACATAGACAGGTGTAATATAACATGCCATTACATAGACAGGTGTAATATAACATGCCATTACATAGACAGGTGTAATATAACATGCCATTACATAGACAGGTGTAATATAACATGTCATTACATAGACAGGTGTAATATAACATGTCATTACATAGGAGGGTGTAATATAACATGTCATTACATAGACAGGTGTAATATAACATGCCATTACATAGACAGGTGTAATATAACATGTCATTACATAGACAGGTGTAATATAACATGTCATTACATAGACAGGTGTAATATAACATGCCATTACATAGACAGGTGTAATATAACATGCCATTACATAGACAGGTGTAATATAACATGCCATTACATAGACAGGTGTAATATAACATGCCATTACATAGGAGGGTGTAATGTAACATGTTGGCTGCCATGTCTCCACATGGCCCCATCCGTTAGAACTCTTTGGGTGATGCAGAAGTCTGGCTACAGGCTCTCGATGGTACAGTCAGAAGTCTGGCTGCAGGCTCTCGATGGTACAGTCAGAAGTGTCCCATGTTACAGAGGCTGCAGTCACAGCTCAGAGCCACAGGGTAGGTGACACGAGGGTCCACCCAGGGGGACAGTCAGGTAGACGGATCGTTTCATAGGGGACGTCCCCGGTAGGTGACACGAGGGTCCACCCAGGGGGGACAGTCAGGTAGACGGATTGTTTCATAGGGGACGTCCCGGTAGGTGACACGAGGGTCCACCCAGGGGGGACAGTCAGGTAGACGGATCGTTTCATAGGGGACGTCCCGGTAGGTGACACGAGGGTCCACCCAGGGGGGACAGTCAGGTAAGGCAGATCGTTTCATAGGGGACGTCTCGGTAGGTGACACGAGGGTCCACCCAGGGGGGACAGTCAGGTAGACGAATCGTTTCATAGCGGACGTCCCGGTAGGTGACACGAGGGTCCACCCAGGGGGGACAGTCAGGTAGACGGATCGTTTCATAGGGGACGTCCCGGTAGGTGACACGAGGGTCCACCCAGGGGGGACAGTCAGGTAGACGGATCGTTTCATAGCGGACGTCCCGGTAGGTGACACGAGGGTCCACCCAGGGGGGACAGTCAGGTAGGCGGATCGTTTCATAGGGGACGTCCCGGTAGGTGACACGAGGGTCCACCCAGGGGGGACAGTCAGGTAAGGCAGATCGTTTCATAGCGAACGTCCCGGTAGGTGACACGAGGGTCCACCCAGGGGGGACAGTCAGGTAAGGCAGATCGTTTCATAGGGGACGTCCCGGTAGGTGACACGAGGGTCCACCCAGGGGGGACAGTCAGGTAAGGCAGATCGTTTCATAGGGGACGTCCCGGTAGGTGACACGAGGGTCCACCCAGGGGGGACAGTCAGGTAAGGCAGATTGTTTCATAGCGAACGTCCCGGTAGGTGCATGCTGGTACATGGTGGAAAATGGGCTCTTGAAAACCGGCTCCTGGTAAATGAATCCACAGGAGGAAAGGGAAATGTAGATCAATGTTTTCTTTTGTTTTCACGCATTAGGGTGGTTTCTAGTATTTGATACGCAATTATGAAGAACACGGGTGACAATTTAAGGAAGTTGTGGCCTTCTAAATAAGACAATATTAAACCACCTTATAGCACATTCAGATGGTACTAAACCACCTTATAGCCCATTCAGATGATACTAAACCACCTTATAGTCCATTCAGATGGTACTAAACCACATTATAGCCCATTCAGATGATACTAAACCACCTTATAGCCCATTCAGATGATACTAAACCACTGATGATACTAAACCACCTTATAGCCCATTCAGATGGTACTAAACCACCTTATAGCCCATTCAGATGATACTAAACCACCTTATAGCCCATTCAGATGGTACTAAACCACCTTATAGCCCATTCAGATGGTACTAAACCACCTTATAGCCCATTCAGATGGTACTAAACCACTGTGTAGCCCATTCAGATGATACTAAACCACCTTATAGCACATTCAGATGATACTAAACCACCTTATAGCCCATTCAGATGATACTAAACCACCTTATAGCCCATTCAGATGATACTAAACCACCTTATAGCACATTCAGATGAAACTAAACCACCTTATAGCCCATTCAGATGATACTAAACCACCTTATAGCCCATTCAGATGATACTAAACCACCTTATAGCCCATTCAGATGATACTAAACCACTGTATAGCCCATTCAGATGATACTAAACCACCTTGTAGCACATTCAGATGATACTAAACCACCTTATAGCCCATTCAGATGATACTAAACCACCTTATAGCCCATTCAGATGGTACTAAACCACCTTATAGCCCATTCAGATGATACTAAACCACCTTATAGCCCATTCAGATGATACTAAACCACCTTATAGCCCATTCAGATGATACTAAACCACCTTATAGCCCATTCAGATGGTACTAAACCACCTTATAGCACATTCAGATGGTACTAAACCACCTTATAGCCCATTCAGATGATACTAAACCACCTTATAGCCCATTCAGATGATACTAAACCACCTTATAGCCCACTCAGATGATACTAAACCACCTTATAGCCCATTCAGATGATACTAAACCACCTTATAGCCCATTCAGATGATACTAAACCACTGATGATACTAAACCACCTTATAGCCCATTCAGATGGTACTAAACCACCTTATAGCCCATTCAGATGATACTAAACCACCTTATAGCCCATTCAGATGGTACTAAACCACCTTATAGCCCATTCAGATGGTACTAAACCACCCATTCAGAGCCCATTCAGATGATACTAAACCACCTTATAGCACATTCAGATGATACTAAACCACCTTATAGCCCATTCAGATGATACTAAACCACCTTATAGCCCATTCAGATGATACTAAACCACCTTATAGCCCATTCAGATGATACTAAACCACCTTATAGCACATTCAGATGAAACTAAACCACCTTATAGCCCATTCAGATGATACTAAACCACCTTATAGCCCATTCAGATGATACTAAACCACCTTATAGCCCATTCAGATGATACTAAACCACTGTATAGCCCATTCAGATGATACTAAACCACCTTGTAGCACATTCAGATGATACTAAACCACCTTATAGCCCATTCAGATGATACTAAACCACCTTATAGCCCATTCAGATGGTACTAAACCACCTTATAGCCCATTCAGATGATACTAAACCACCTTATAGCCCATTCAGATGATACTAAACCACCTTATAGCCCATTCAGATGATACTAAACCACCTTATAGCCCATTCAGATGGTACTAAACCACCTTATAGCACATTCAGATGGTACTAAACCACCTTATAGCCCATTCAGATGATACTAAACCACCTTATAGCCCATTCAGATGATACTAAACCACCTTATAGCCCATTCAGATGATACTAAACCACCTTATAGCCCATTCAGATGATACTAAACCACCTTATAGCCCATTCAGATGGTACTAAACCACCTTATAGCCCATTCAGATGATACTAAACCACCTTATAGCCCATTCAGATGGTACTAAACCACCTTATAGCCCATTCAGATGGTACTAAACCACCTTATAGCCCATTCAGATGATACTAAACCACTGTGTAGCCCATTCAGATGATACTAAACCACCTTATAGCCCATTCAGATGATACTAAACCACCTTATAGCCCATTCAGATGATACTAAACCACCTTATAGCCCATTCAGATGATACTAAACCACTGTATAGCCCATTCAGATGATACTAAACCACCTTGTAGCCCATTCAGATGATACTAAACCACCTTATAGTCCATTCAGATGATACTAAACCACCTTATAGTCCATTCAGATGATACTAAACCACTGTGTAGCCCATTCAGATGATACTAAACCACCTTATAGCCCATTCAGATGATACTAAACCACCTTATAGCCCATTCAGATGGTACTAAACCACCTTATAGCCCATTCAGATGATACTAAACCACCTTATAGCCCATTCAGATGATACTAAACCACCTTAGGCTAGTTGTCTAGTGATATTGGTGTCTAGCTGTAGGCTAGTTGTCTAGTGATATTGGTGTCTAGCTGTAGGCTAGTTGTCTAGTGATATTGATGTCTAGCTGTCGGCTAGTTGTCTAGTGATATTGGTGTCTAGCTGTAGGCTAGTTGTCTAGTGATATTGGTGTCTAGCTGTAGGCTAGTGATATTGGTGTCTAGCTGTAGGCTAGTGATATTGGTGTCTAGCTGTAGGCTAGTGATATTGGTGTCTGTAGCTGTAGGCTAGTGATATTGAGTGATATTGGTGTCTAGCTGTAGGCTAGTTGTCTAGTGATATTGGTGTCTAGCTGTAGGCTAGTTGTCTAGTGATATTGGTGTCTAGTGATATTGGTAGTGATATTGGTGTCTAGTTTGTCTAGTGATATTGGTGTCTAGGCTGATATTGGTGTCTAGCTGTAGTAGTTGTCTAGTGATATTGGTGTCTAGTGATATTGGTGTCTAGCTGTAGGCTAGTTGTCTAGTGATATTGGTGTCTAGTGATATTGGTGTCTAGCTGTAGGCTAGTTGTCTAGTGATATTTGTGTCTAGTGATATTGGTGTCTAGCTGTAGGCTAGTTGGCTAGTGATATTGGTGTCTAGCTGTAGGCTAGTTGTCTAGTGATATTTGTGTCTAGTGATATTGGTGTCTAGCTGTAGGCTAGTTGGCTAGTGATATTGGTGTCTAGCTGTAGGCTAGTTGTCTAGTGATATTGGTGTCTAGCTGTAGGCTAGTTGTCTAGTGATATTGGTGTCTAGCTGTAGGCTAGTTGTCTAGTGATATTGGTGTCTAGCTGTAGGCTAGTTGTCTAGTGATATTGGTGTCTAGCTGTAGGCTAGTTGTCTAGTGATATTGGTGTCTAGTGATATTGGTGTCTAGCTGTAGGTTAGTTGTCTAGTGATATTGGTGTCTAGTGATATTGGTGTCTAGCTGTAGGTTAGTTGTCTAGTGATATTGGTGTCTAGCTGTAGGCTAGTTGTCTAGTGATATTGGTGTCTAGCTGTAGGCTAGTTGTCTAGTGATATTGATGTCTAGCTGTAGGCTAGTTGTCTAGTGATATTGATGTCTAGCTGTAGGCTAGTTGTCTAGTGATATTGGTGTCTAGCTGTAGGCTAGTTGTCTAGTGATATTGGTGTCTAGCTGTAGGCTAGTTGTCTAGTGATATTGGTGTCTAGCTGTAGGCTAGTTGTCTAGTGATATTGGTGTCTAGCTGTAGGCTAGTTGTCCAGTGATATTGGTGTCTAGTGATATTGGTGTCTAGCTGTAGGCTAGTTGTCTAGTGATATTGGTGTCTAGCTGTAGGCTAGTGATATTGGTGTCTAGCTGTAGGCTAGTTGTCTAGTGATATTTGTGTCTAGTGATATTGGTGTCTAGCTGTAGGCTAGTGATATTGGTGTCTAGCTGTAGGCTAGTGATATTGGTGTCTAGCTGTAGGCTAGTTGTCTAGTGATATTGGTGTCTAGCTGTAGGCTAGTTGTCTAGTGATATTGGTGTCTAGCTGTAGGCTAGTTGTCTAGTGATATTGGTGTCTAGCTGTAGGCTAGTTGTCTAGTGATATTGGTGTCTAGCTGTAGGCTAGTTGTCTAGCTGTATTGGTGTCTAGTGTGTCTAGTGATATTGGTGTCTAGCTTGATATTGGTGTCTAGTGTCTAGTGATATTGGTGTCTAGCTGTAGGCTAGTTGTCTAGTGATATTGGTGTCTAGCTGTAGGCTAGTTGTCTAGTGATATTGGTGTCTAGCTGTAGGCTAGTTGTCTAGTGATATTGGTGTCTAGCTGTAGGCTAGTGATATTGGTGTCTAGTGATATTGGTGTCTAGCTGTAGGCTAGTTGTCTAGTGATATTGGTGTCTAGCTGTAGGCTAGTTGTCTAGTGATATTGGTGTCTAGCTGTAGGCTAGTGATATTGGTGTCTAGCTGTAGGCTAGTTGTCTAGTGATATTGGTGTCTAGCTGTAGGCTAGTTGTCTAGTGATATTGGTGTCTAGCTGTAGGCTAGTTGTCTAGTGATATTGGTGTCTAGCTGTAGGCTAGTTGTCTAGTGATATTGGTGTCTAGCTGTAGGCTAGTTGTCTAATGATATTGGTGTCTAGTGATATTGGTGTCTAGTGATATTGGTGTCTAGCTGTAGGCTAGTTGTCTAGTGATATTGGTGTCTAGCTGTAGGCTAGTTGTCTAGTGATATTGGTGTCTAGCTGTAGGCTAGTGATATTGGTGTCTAGCTGTAGGCTAGTTGTCTAGTGATATTGGTGTCTAGCTGTAGGCTAGTTGTCTAGTGATATTGGTGTCTAGCTTGGTGTCTAGGCTAGTGATATTGGTGTCTAGTGATATTGGTGTCTAGCTGTAGGCTAGTTGTCTAGTGATATTGGTGTCTAGCTGTAGGCTAGTTGGCTAGTGATATTGGTGTCTAGTGATATTGGTGTCTAGCTGTAGGTTAGTTGTCTAGTGATATTGGTGTCTAGCTGTAGGCTAGTTGTCTAGTGATATTGGTGTCTAGCTGTAGGCTAGTTGTCTAGTGATATTGGTGTCTAGCCGTCAGATTGGACAGGTTGACCAGTCATTCAGAGTACTGGAGGGTCACAGGTGTCAGATCACTGGTTGACCAGTCATTCAGAGTACTGGAGGGTCAAAGATGTTAGACCACTGGTTGACCAGTCATTCAGAGTACTGGAGGGTCACAGATGTCAGATCACTGGTTGACCAGTCACACCTGCCTTTAACATTGCTGGTCACCTCAGAAGAAAACTCTCATTAGTTTACAAAGAGAGACCATATTTGGGAGGTTGTAAAGTAAACTGGTGATCAGCTGGAGCTGTACCTCACACGAGTCACCTCCATTATTACTGTAACCTACAGCGCCACCTAGTGGCAGACCACAGCTCCTGCTACTCCAAGCACACACACGAGTCACCTCCATTATTACTGTAACCTACAGCGCCACCTAGTGGCAGACCACAGCTCCTGCTACTCCAAGTACACACGAGTCACCTCCATTATCACTGTAAACTACAGCGCCACCTAGTGGCAGACCACAGCTCCTGCTACACCACACTAGTTCTCTGTAGCACCCATCATCTCAACAGTACAGGTCAGCGTTTCCATTAGCAACTACAGTGCACTAAAAAGTGTGTGTGGGGGGGGCTCATCATCGTAATAATCCTGCCTTTTGGACTGACTATAATGCGAATGCCATCTACAAAAGAGGTTATAGGATGAACCTTCGTGCACCAGCTCAAAAAGGAAAAGACGGCCATTTTAAAGTGTTTGATATCTTTAATTTAGCCGTTTACAATCCAAATGACAAAGTACTCAGCTATCTCATCTCCGAAACACAACAGCTGATATTCTGAGTATTGATACTGGAAGAGGAAATAAAAAAACAATGGAATGTTTTTCTTTTTATGGTCACATTTGTCAAACATGTTTTTCAATAATTAAGATTTAAGTTTTTTTTGCTATTTTTGTTTTTGTTTTTGTTTTGTTTGTCCACTTTACTGGCTTAATCTTCTCTAGACCCGGCAGATATTGTATTCATTTTTTTTGTAAAGAAAAACTTTATTCATTTTTTACAATGTTTTCAGAGTTTTCAAAGGTTTTTTTTTTCCATGTTTAAATTTTTTCTACCATTTTCTTCGGTGAAGCAAGTTAAAGGATTACCGTCTCTGAAACAAACAAACAAACGTTAAACATTAGTAGCATGACAACGTCGATGTAACACTTTAAAAAAAAAAAACTGATTAAATAATACATTTACAGTTTAAATATAGTTGTTACCGGTTCTTAGCTGGGGACTCCGGCGGGGTTGGAGGGCTTCTGGGCGGACTCCTTGGCCTGGTGAGCCTGCAGCACAGCCACAGCCTCGTCCACCTTGGAACGGAGAGACTCGGGAGACTCCAGCATGTGGAGCAACTCGGAGTTGTCTATCTCCAACAGCATGCCGGTGATCTTTCCAGCCAGACTGGGGTGCATGTTTTGGATGAGAGGGAACAGACGCTCGCCTGGAGAATGAGGAGGGGGGGAAGAGAGAGACAGAGAGAATTCAGCATCAGTAAAGGACCCAGAAAAAGGCTCGGCAGCCATTGAGGGCCAGCAGTCAGAACAACAGATGCTACTTCTTCAGTGGTTCATGACTGACAGGTCGGGCTCTTTGTCTCAGTTTAAAAATAAATAAGAATCACTGAAAGTCATAAGTTCAGACATTTTTACAGAATACATCATTGACAAAGAGCACATAAAAATGTTGATTAGTCGTTTTGAAAAAGAAGAAGCTGCAAACGGTGTGTAGCTTTTTGGGCGACCAGACCAGATTCACATAGAAATGGGCGTTATAGATCTGTCATTCTCAGTGAAAGCAAGTCTAAGAAGAGGTAGATATGATCTATGTCGCTATTTCTATACTTCCTGTTAAGTTTTTTTGTGCACCAGCTTCAAATAACTGAAAAGACAATATTTTATGATTGAAAAGACATTTAACAGCAGTTTTAGACGGAACAATGATTCTCTACACAATGACTGATTATTTTATCACATAAAACCAAAGTTAACCAAAATATTTTGAATTTTAGCAACCGGGAAATGGCCAGGAGAAATCAACAGGCGAAAATCAGCCAATCCACAACGCCGCCGGGTTAAGCAACATTATGAAACTATCATTCCACTATTACTACAGATATATTACGGACATCTTCCTGACCTTCCAATGCAGAGGAAAGCACCTTTAACTGAAGGAGACGGGAAGGTCAGTAAAAAAGAGACTCACCCAACATCTGCTTCTGTTCCTGAGGAGGAGCAGCCGCCAGCATGGAGGCCGTCAGAGGCTCCTGTCCCTGGACGTGGACAGCCGGCTGCTGCATGGGCACCTGGGGCTGGCTGGCCATGTGCTGCTGGGGGTTCCTCACGCCTGCTGCATACTTGTACTGAGGCATCCTCACCGGGGCTGCAGCAGCCGCCGCACCGGCAGGACGCTGGCCCAGGGCCTGGGTGGCTGGAGAGGAGGAAAGAGGAGGGGAGAGGAAAAGGAGGGGAGAGGAAAGAGAGGGGAGAGGAAGAGGGGAGAGGAGGAAGAGGACAGAGAGGAGGGGAGAGGAAAGGAGAGAGAGGGGAGAGGAAAGGAGAGAGAGGGGAGAGGAAAGGAGAGAGAGGGGAGAGGAAAGGAGAGAGAGGGGAGAGGAAAGGAGAGAGAGGGGAGAGGAAAGGAGAGAGAAGAGGGGAGAGGAGGAAGAAGTCGGTCAACATCCAAGAGACAGATTCATATATTTCGAGACGTGGTGAGCGTACAAAACATTAAGAACACGTTCCTAATATTGAGTTGCACCCCCCCCATAACAGCCTCAATTCTTCGGGACATGTACTCTACAAGATGTTGAAAGCGTTCCCACAGTTGTGTCAAGTTGGCTGGATGTCCTTTGGGTGGTGGACCATTCTTGATACACACGGGATACTGTTGAGTCTGAAAAACCCAGCAGCGTTGCAGTTCTTGACAAACCGGGGCGCCTGGCACCTACTACCAGACCCCCGTTCAAAGGCACCTACTACCACACCCCCGTTCAAAGGCACCAACTACCACACCCCCGTTCAAAGGCACCAACTACCACACCCCCGTTCAAAGGCACCTCCTACCATACCCCCGTTCAAAGGCACCTACTACCACACCCCCGTTCAAAGGCACCAACTACCACACCCCGTTCAAAGGCACCAACTACCACACCCCGTTCAAAGGCACCTCCTACCATACCCCGTTCAAAGGCACCTCCTACCACACCCCGTTCAAAGGCACCTACTACCACATCCCCGTTCAAAGGCACCTACTACCACACCCCGTTCAAAGGCACCTACTACCACACCCCCCGTTCAAAGGCACCTACTACCATACCCCGTTCAAAGGCACCTATACTACCATACCCCCGTTCAAAGGCTCCTACTACCATACCCCCGTTCAAAGGCACCCATACTACCATACCCCCGTTCAAAGGCACCTACTACCAGACCATACTACCACCTACTACCATACTCACCCATCCTCTGGGTTAACCAGGTAAACTCACCCATCCTCTGGGTTAACCAGGTAAACTCACCCATCCTCTGGGTTAACCAGGTAAACTCACCCATCCTCTGGGTTAACCAGGTAAACTCACCCATCCTCTGGGTTAACCAGGTAAACTCACCCATCCTCTGGGTTAACCAGGTAAACTCACCCATCCTCTGGGTTAACCAGGTAAACTCACCCATCCTCCGGGTTAACCAGGTAAACTCACCCATCCTCCGGGTTAACCAGGTAAACTCACCCATTCTCCGGGTTAACCAGGTAAACTCACCCATTCTCTGGGTTCACCAGGTAAACTCACCCATTCTCTGGGTTCACCAGGTAAACTCACCCATTCTCTGGGTTAACTCACCCACTCTCTGGGTTAACTCACCCACTCTCTGGGTTAACCGGGTAAACTCACCCATTCTCTGGCCGGCCATCATGCGTGGCACCTGGGAGGACGAGGGCCTCATGGCGCCGAAGGTCTGCGGCCTAGGGGCGGACGGGCGCATGGCGTTGGGCATGTTCTGGAAGTCTGAAAGCAGAACGGACAAATTAAAACAAACCACTTCCTGGATGGAGCTATAGGGTTCTAGTCTGGAGTGAAACTGTTGACTAAAATAAAAAATGTCTAAATAATAAATGTCATTATTACGTTGTGGTCTGACGCCCTGGGTGGCCCAGCGTGGGCCCGGTCTCAGCTGAGCCAGCTGATTGGTGGAGTAGTAGGCAGCGCGGTTCTGAGTCTGGGGGATGGCAGCCATGAAGTACCCAGAGGGAGGGGCAGGCTGGTAGGGGTTGAGGACTGGGTTGGGTACGGGCCGGACGGTGGCCATCCTCTGCATGTACTGGTTGGTGAGGTGAGCCTGGCGCTCCTCTTTCCTCTGGGCCAGCGCCACGTACAGAGGCTTGGTGGCCACGATGCGCCCGTTCATCTCCGTCACGGCCTTGGTGGCCTCCTCCGGGGAGGAGAAGCACACGAAGCCGAAGCCCTTGCTGCGACCACCTTCCATCATCACCTAGAGAGAGAGGCACATTAAATAAAAAGGGGTTTCTGAACCAGAAAGACAGGGGCCTATAGACCACACCGCTATATAGAGACAGGCAACAAGCGTACCACCACACTACAGTAATGGCTCAGAGGGTGATGTTGACTTAGGAAGGTTGTAGGAAGGTGTAGAAGGTTGTAGGAAGGTGTAGAAGGGTATAGATGGGTGTAGGTTGTAGGAAGGTGTAGAAGGTTGTAGGAAGGTGTAGAAGGTTGTAGGAAGGTGTAGAAGGGTATAGATGGGTGTAGGAAGGTGTAGAAGGTTGTAGGAAGGTGTAGAAGGTTGTGGGGAGGTGTAGGAAGGTGTAGAAGTGTGTAGAAAGGTTGTAGGAAGGTGTAGAAGGTTGTAGGAAGGTGTAGAAAGGTTGTAGGAATGTGTAGAAGGTTGTAGGAAGGTGTAGAAGGTTGTAGGAAGGTGTAGAAGGTTGTAGGAAGGTTGTAGAAGGTTGTAGAAGGTTGTAGAAAGGTGTAGAAAGGTTGTAGAAGGTTGTAGGAATGTGTAGAAGGTTGTAGGAAGGTGTAGAAAGGTTGTAGAAGGGTTGTAGAAGGTTGTAGGAAGGTGTAGAAGGTTGTAGGAAGGTGTAGGAAGGTGTAGAAGGTTGTAGGAAGGTGTAGAAGGTTGTAGGAAGGTGTAGGAAGGTTGTAGGAAGGTTGTAGGAAGGTTACCTTGGCGCTGGTGATGGTACCGAAAGGAGAGAACTCCTTCCTCAGCCGCTCGTCGTCGAGGCCATCGTCCAGATTCTTGACGTACAGGTTGACCCCCTGGTAGCGCGTCATACGGTCCTGCTTCATCTGCTCAAACTTGCGTTTCAACTCCGTCTGGCGCTCTCCCTTCTTCTGGGCTCGGCCCACGTAGACCTGGCGGCCGTTAAAATCCTTCCCGTTCATCTCGTCTACAGCCTGAGAACGTGACGGATACAGGCGGTCCCGTTGAGGTCAAACATCCCCGTCGTTTACAGGACGGACACGTAGCTCTATTCAACGTCCAGACAATAAGCGATAATAAGGAAATGTACGGTACAACTCACCCTCTGAGCATCCTCGTGCCTCTCAAAGCTGACGAAGCCGAACCCTCGGGACTTCCCGCTGTCGTCCGTCATCACCCTGATGCTCAGGGCCGGTCCTGGAACAGTAGAACCCAACACAAAAACGACATCAAATTCTAACTCTACGGAACCCACATTTACTACACGAGGAACAAAATCGACAATCTGGGCTAGATTCCATTATAGTGCCGTGACAAAACGTTTAGTTATTGGACATTAAATCAGGTAGGTCCCTGCCTCCTCACTTGGTGCCGTTTGCTTCCGAATGAACCCCCGGGTGTGGAACAACAGCACGTGGACCCCCCGGGTGTGGAACAACAGCACGCGGACCCCCCGGGTGTGGAACAACAGCACGTGGACCCCCCCCGGGTGTGGAACGTGGAAGACACTTACCATATTTCCCAAACAGCTCCCTGAGCTTCTCGTCGTCCATGTCCTCGCCGAAGTTCTTGATGTACACGTTGGTGAACTCTCTGGCTCTGGCTCCAAGCTCAGCCTCGCGCTCTTTGCGGGATTTGAAGCGTCCGACGAACCTATTGTATGTTAATAAAATGATAGTGTGAGTTGAATAGTGTGTTGAAAGGGCTACCTGTTCTGTAGAGTTGGAGAGGGTGAGCTTGGTAGCGTTTGTTACCACCATTTTGACTAAACCGCCCAGGGAAAAGAGGATTGAGTTTGATAAGGCTGTGAGTAGAGAAGCACAAGGCTACAGAGCAACAGTTCTATATTAGTTGACACAAAAAACAAAAACCTTGAGTTAGTAAGATTAAAGTTAGAACTCACACGAAAAAAAAAATCATGCTTTGAAAATCAAACCATTCTTTTGAATCCAGTTGAAATTGAAAACCAGTTCACGTTTACAACTCAAGTCACATTTCTGTACGGTTTGAGTTGCATTTTTAACTCTGTAGACAGCTGACTATCCCCCCCCCCCCCCCCTTCCACCCCCATCTATTATTGATTAGGTCTCTAAGTTCACGAGGACTGATCACACTTACACTTTTCTGTCATTGAGCAGCATGCCGTTCATTTTCTCAATGGCTCTTTCAGCCGCCTCCTGGGTCTCAAAATGCACAAAGCCATAGCCTTTTGAGCCATTCTCATCACAAACCACCTGGGAGAAGAAACATCGGAGAGCACAGGCAGTGGGTTTTAAAAAACATCATGCGCACCAAAACAACAGACTCAAAATTCAACACACATTTCAACCAACACTGGGGGGGAGGGGAGAGGGGGTTGAACAACACAGCACATGGAAGCCACACACAGCCAGAAAGCGTCTCTCTCGTCCTACCTTGCACGATAGGATGTTTCCGAACGCCGAGAAGGTGTCATAGAGGGCCTTGTTGTCAATGGACTTGTCCAGGTTCTTGATGAAGATGTTGCCCACCCCACTCTTCCTCAGGGAAGGGTCACGCTGAGACCACATGATACGCAGAGGTCTCCCTTTGATGACGTCGAAGTTCATGGTGTCCAGGGCACGTTCAGCTAGAAACACATATCGGGAGCCGTACCATTAGAATGCGGTTGAAGGAAACCGCGCCATTGCAGACCATATGCGGCCGATACTCCCAATTTAATTATTAACCCTACAGCAAATTAGGACAGTGAAAAACTCGTTGGCCTACATAGCTTGCTGAACTGAAATCATGTTAATCAAATGTTGACGCGTGATTATGTACTTAGACCTAATGTTATTCATCACACCGGATTGACATTTTTTTTGGTGCAACGTGAACGTGTGAGCCACGTCATGTTATATATATTTTTTTACTGGTGATTCCATTACCATGACGATTAAATACGATGTATTATTATTTTTTTTAAATAAAATAAATCATCAATATTTACCATCGGCTGGTTGTTGAAAGTTAACGTAGGCATATCCGAGGGATCGACGAGTGATCATGTCCCTGCAGACTCGAATGGAGAGGATAGGCCCGGCGGGGCTGAACTTCTCGTACAGCATGGCCTCGGTGATATCCTGGTGCAGGTCGCCCACGTAGAGGGAGGCCATCGGGTAACTGGGGGCGCTTGGATTCATGTCTACCGGATCGGGTTTTTTTTTTTTTTTTTATAATACGGGAGGGTAATAAACACGTTACGTTGTCAGGTTAACGTCTGTGAAATAGTGTCTTATGACACCGAAGATTTGCTGCTTGCTAAAAAAATAAAATAAAAAATGTTTTGGACGTTAACTTACTTCGCACTTAGGCCCCAAAAAAAGCAATGCGGGCCGGCTGGCTAATTCTGCTACCTGGTGTCTAGCGAGCTAACGTTACCTTCGGGAGGAAATAAATTACCAAAAAAGTTACTAGTAGCTACAATATTTCTTAAACTACGACTAGTTAACGTTACAATAATAACAGATGCGATATCGACAACAAAAAAAAATCCCCTGCTACGTTAGCTTCTAGCTAATAAAAAAATAATAATAAAATGTCTCGGTTAACTATTAAAATGAAATCACCCCACGCCTTTCCAGCAATGTTATCAAATGGAACAAAATGACCTTCTCTTCCGAAATCTCGTCCTATTTTCGACGGGTTACTTGTTAGTCCTGCTTCACCGAGTTTTTCTTTTTCTTACAAAAAAATAATCTTCCCTTGTGTTTATTTATTTTATATATTTTTTTTGTGTTTTTTTTTTGATAATAAAATGTGTGCCGAGGCTCCGGAACACACTCTAGCGTAGCTACGCAGAAGGGAATGAACATGTGGTCATGTGCTGTTGAACCCCCTTAAAACACAGATCTCGCAGATTCTCTCGTTGGTTTGCGTCATCTGATCCTATCAACGCGAGATCTTATTAATCAAAGACCTCTTTGATCAATACACGTAATTGTTTTCTTCTTCAATTCTACCAAATAATATTCCTTGATTTGACCGCTTATTGCTGCTCTCAAATTTCTGGTATTAGCAAATGCAACACAGCCATTGGTCTTTGAGGTAAAACAAGTTCACGCATGGTTGTAATATCTATAACAGGGGGGAAATAACGGGTGGAAGCAGCATTCACTGGTTCCTGTCTTCAGGTTCAAGACACAGACAGTAAACTCATATGAGCAGGGTGGCTGGTGGATGCCCACATTTTCTTCCCGAAAATAATGACGATAATACATAGAAAACGCATGTAATGTTATAACACACAAATACGTTGTTTTGCATGTGGGTTTTTGGATTGAACTGAGTGGCAACCCGCCAACGTGGCTGGTGATAATATACATTCTATCAGTCAATGCCAAACTCTACCAGCATTCGGCTGGTGTTAATTTCCCTCCCCGCTGATGAGGGTGTCCGTCTGGTAAATGTGCAGATGCTGTACTTTTGAGTCATAAAGACAATTTGCAGTATGCGTGCAGTAGCTGTTTTAGCTAATATTTATTTTTATAACTAACCCAAGATAGACCAAAGCTTGTCGTTCCAAATGGGAGCAAAATTAATCATAGTGGGGCAGAACCAAGCAAGGAGGTGGGCAGAGCCAAGCAAGAGCCATTCAATTCTATTGGTGCGTTCAAGCATTCATTTGCATGTTTCCGTTAGGGAACGCCTACTCGGTGAAGTGCGCATGTGTAAAAACCTCATTTCTCGTTTGCATTCCTAAACAACACCATTCATCAACAACAACAAAACGTTGGCAAAGGTTAAAGTCTACAAAACGCAGTCCCACTCTGTTTGATATTGATTCTAGTTTTGGAAACTGAAAACTGAATGGAGTTCAAATGTTTCATAGATGAGAAAATGAGCAGAATGTTGACATAAATTAATTTCGTTCCTTCTTCTCCCACTGCTGACCACTGGACTTCCTCTCATTACCATATTTGGTAGTGAGTGGAACACGCCAACCAGATCCTTCACATTGAAACTTCTGGCAAAATATATGGCTCATTGTTCTGTGGTTTTAGTTGTAATGGTTTTTTTTCTCCCCACTGTACACCTTCAGTCTGCTCTTTCCTCTCACAACCACCAGGGGAAGCAGTCAGTAGGAGAACACAATCGAAAACATTAACCACGCCTGTCTGAGCCCAAACCTGGGCCTGCTTCAGTGTATTTCTGTGGCGGTGAAAACTGTGATTTGAACCTCAAATGAGTCCGTAGCCTGGTGTATTTAGGACAAAACTCTGTCTACCTGGGCCTGCTTCAGTGTATTTCTGAGCCCAAACCTGGGCCTGCTTCAGTGTATTTCTGAGCCCAAACCTGGGCCTGCTTCAGTGTATTTCTGTGGCGGTGAAAACTGTGATTTGAACCTCAAATGAGTCCGTAGCCTGGTGTATTTAGGACAAAACTCTGTCTACCTGGGCCTGCTTCAGTGTATTTCTGTGGCGGTGAAAACTGTGATTTGAACCTCAAATGAGTCCGTAGCCTGGTGTATTTAGGACAAAACTCTGTCTACCTGGGCCTGCTTCAGTGTATTTCTGTGGCGGTGAAAACTGTGATTTGAACCTCAAATGAGTCCGTAGCCTGGTGTATTTAGGACAAAACTCTGTCTAGAATACCTGCCCCTGTCCCCCCCCTAAATCCTCATCCTGAATATATCAGACCACAAACCCAGGTGTGTATGCTAACCACATGTACGACTCCTGCTGTGGTGCATTGGGGTCACAATTGTTTTCAGTCTCTCCTGATAGACGGGTTTCGGTTCCGGGTGTTGAAATGACTATTGTTTTACCCCAAGTGGGAGGTGTGGCTGGGTTCAGGATCTATACATATGTTAATTCAACCCCAGAGCTTCTCTCACACGTCTCCAGTCTCACTGATAAGGAGTGGTCATGTCAACAATAGTCTGTTTTCACTCTCGGTATGCATGAGCGGAATGTAACAAGGTTTCTGAGGTCCTGGCTGTGAATATCATGCATTCCACCGAGGACCAATGGGAGGGTTCTAACGAGACACTGAGGAGCCAATGGGAGGGGTTCTAATGAGACACTGAGGAGCCAATGGGAGGGGTTCTAATGAGACACTGAGGAGCCAATGGGAGGGGTTCTAATGAGACACTGAGGAGCCAATGGGAGGGGTTCTAATGAGACACTGAGGAGCCAATGGGAGGGTTCTAATGAGACACTGAGGAGCCAATGGGAGGGTTCTAATGAGACACTGAGGAGCCAATGGGAGGGGTTCTAATGAGACACTGAGGAGGCAATGCGAGGGTTCTAATGAGACACTGAGGAGCCAATGGGAGGGGTTCTAATGAGACACTGAGGAGCCAATGGGAGGGGTTCTAATGAGACACTGAGGAGCCAATGGGAGGGGTTCTAACGAGACACTGAGGAGCCAATGGGAGGGGTTCTAACGGGACACCGAGGAGCCAATGGGAGGGGTTCTAATGAGACACTGAGGAGCCAATGGGAGGGTTCTAATGAGACACTGAGGAGCCAATGGGAGGGGTTCTAATGAGACACTGAGGAGCCAATGGGAGGGTTCTAAAGCTGTGGGTTTAATGACCAACACTGAGTAACGGCTCTCAAGCTGTGGGTTAAATGACCAACACTGAGTAATGGCCCTCAAGCTGTGGGTTAAATGACCAACACTGAGTAATGGCCCTCAAGCTGTGGGTTAAATGACCAACACTGAGTAAGGGGGGGGAGACTACCACTAGACTACCTGCCTCCCCCTCTAACCACTAGACTACCTGCCTCCCCCCTCTAACCACTAGACTACCCTGCCTCCCCCCTCTAACCACTAGACTACCCTGCCTCCCCCTCTAACCACTAGACTACCTGCCTCCCCCTCTAACCACTAGACTACCTGCCTCCCCCTCTAACCACTAGACTACCTGCCTCCCCCTCTAACCACTAGACTACCTTACCCCCTCTAACCACTAGACTACCTGCCTCGCCCTCCCCCTCTAACCACTAGACTACCCTACCTCCCCCTCTAACCACTAGACTACCCTGCCTCCCCCTCTAACCACTAGACTACCTGCCTCCCCCTCTAACCACTAGACTACCTGCCTCCCCCTCTAACCACTAGACTACCCTGCCTCCCCCTCTAACCACTAGACTACCTGCCTCCCCCTCTAACCACTAGACTACCCTGCCTCCCCCTCTAACCACTAGACTACCTGCCTCCCCCCCTCTAACCACTAGACTACCTGCCTCCCCCTCTAACCACTAGGCTACCTGCCACTAGTCTACCTGCCTCCTCCTCTAACAACTAGACTACCTGCCTCCCCCTCTAAACACTAGACTACCTGCCTCCCCCTCTAAACACTAGGCTACATGCCTCCCCCTCTAACCACTAGACTACCTGCCTCCCCCTCTAAACACTAGGCTACCTGCCTCCCCCTCTAACCACTAGACTACCCCCTCCCCCTCTAAACACTAGGCTACCTGCCTCCCCCTCTAACCACTAGACTACCTGCCTCCCCCTCTAACCACTAGACTACCTGCCTCCCCCCTCTAAACACTAGACTACCTGCCTCCCCCCTCTAACCACCAGAGTTCAGTGTGTCAAATCGGAGTGTCTGCTGTCCGGACCTCTGGCAGTCTTTATGGGGGTGCCACAGGGTTCAATTCTTGGACCGACTCTCTTCGCTGTATACATCAATGAGGTCGCTCTTGCTGCTGGTGAGTCTCTGATCCACCTCTACGCAGACGACACCATTCTGTATACTTCTGGCCCTTCTTTGGACACTGTGTTAACAACCCTCCAGGCAAGCTTCAATGCCATACAACTCTCCTTCCGTGGCCTCCAACTGCTCTTAAATACAAGTAAAACTAAATGCATGCTCTTCAACCGATCGCTACCTGCACCTACCCGCCTGTCCAACATCACTACTCTGGACGGCTCTGACTTAGAATACGTGGACAACTACAAATACTTAGGTGTCTGGTTAGACTGTAAACTCTCCTTCCAGGCCCATATCAAACATCTCCAATCCAAAGTTAAATCTAGAATTGGCTTCCTATTTCGCAACAAAGCATCCTTCACTCATGCTGCCAAACATACCCTTGTAAAACTGACCATCCTACCAATCCTCGACTTTGGCGATGTCATTTACAAAATAGCCTCCAATACCCTACTCAACAAATTGGATGCAGTCTATCACAGTGCAATCCGTTTTGTCACCAAAGCCCCATATACTACCCACCATTGCGACCTGTACGCTCTCGTTGGCTGGCCCTCGCTTCATACTCGTCGCCAAACCCACTGGCTCCATGTCATCTACAAGACCCTGCTAGGTAAAGTCCCCCCTTATCTCAGCTCTCTGGTCACCATTGCATCTCCCACCTGTAGCACACGCTCCAGCAGGTATATCTCTCTAGTCACCCCCAAAACCAATTCTTTCTTTGGCTGCCTCTCCTTCCAATTCTCTGCTGCCAATGACTGGAACGAACTACAAAAATCTCTGAAACTGGAAACACTTATCTCCCTCACTAGCTTTAAGCACCAACTGTCAGAGCAGCTCACAGATTACTGCACCTGTACATAGCCCACCTATAATTTAGCCCAAACAATTACCTCTTTCCCAACTGTATTTAATTAATTAATTAATTTTGCTCCTTTGCACCCCATTATTTTTATTTCTACTTTGCACATTCTTCCATTGCAAAACTACCATTCCAGTGTTTTACTTGCTATATTGTATTTACTTTGCCACCATGGCCTTTTTTGCCTTTACCTCCCTTCTCACCTCATTTGCTCACATTGTATATAGACTTGTTTATACTGTATTATTGACTGTATGTTTGTTTTACTCCATGTGTAACTCTGTGTCGTTGTATCTGTCTAACTGCTTTGCTTTATCTTGGCCAGGTTGCAATTGTAAATGAGAACTTGTTCTCAACTTGCCTACCTGGTTAAATCAAATCAAATCAAATCAATCAAATGTATTTATATAGCCCTTCGTACATCAGCTGATATCTCAAAGTGCTGTACAGAAACCCAGCCTAAAACCCCAAACAGCAAACAATGCAGGTGTAAAAGCACGGTGGCTAGGAAAAACTCCCTAGAAAGGCCAAAACCTAGGAAGAAACCTAGAGAGGAACCAGGCTATGTGGGGTGGCCAGTCCTCTTCTGGCTGTGCCGGGTAGAGATTATAACAGAACATGACCAAGATGTTCAAATGTTCATAAATGACCAGCATGGTCGAATAATAATAAGGCAGAACAGTTGAAACTGGAGCAGCAGCACAGTCAGGTGGACTGGGGACAGCAAGGAGTCATCATGTCAGGTAGTCCTGGGGCACGGTCCTAGGGCTCAGGTCCTCCGAGAGAGAGAGAAAGAAAGAGAGAATTAGAGAGAGCATATGTGGGGTGGCCAGTCCTCTTCTGGCTGTGCCGGGTGGAGATTATAACAGAACGTGGCCAAGATGTTCAAATGTTCATAAATGACCAGCATGGTTGAATAATAGTAAGGCAGAACAGTTGAAACTGGAGCAGCAGCATGGCCAGGTGGACTGGGGACAGCAAGGAGTCATCATGTCAGGTGAAATAAAAAATAAATAAAAAACCACTAGACTACCTGCCTCCCCCTCTAACCACTAGACTACCTGCCCCCCCCCCCTTTAACCACTAGACTACCTGCCTCCCCCTCTAACCACTAGACTACCTGCCCCCCTTTAACCACTAGACTACCTGCCTCCCCCTCTAACCACTAGACTACCTGCCTCCCCTCTAAACACTAGACTACCTGCCTCCCCCTCTAACCACTAGACTACCTGCCCCCCCTTTAACCACTAGACTACCTGCCTCCCCCTCTAACCACTAGACTACCTGCCTCCCCCTCTAACCACTAGACTACCTGCCTCCCCCTCTAAACACTAGACTACCTGCCTCCCCCTCTAACCACTAGACTACCTGCCTCCCCCTCTAACCACTAGCCTACCTGCCCCCCCTTTAACCACTAGACTACCTGCCTCCCCCTCTAACCACTAGACTACCTGCCTCCCCTCTAAACACTAGACTACCTGCCTCCCCTCTAAACACTAGACTACCTGCCTCCCCCTCCCCTCTAACCACTAGACTACCTGCCTCCCCCTCCCCCTCTAACCACTAGACTACCTGCCTCCCCCCTCCCCCCTCTAAAATATTTACCAAATAAAGTAAAACAATATTTAAAATAAGTAACACAATAAAATAACGAGGCTTTATACAGGGGGTTCAGGTTAGTCGAGGTCATATAAGTAGGGGTAAAGTGACTATGCATAGGCTTTATACAGGGGGTTCAGGTTAGTCGAGGTCATATAAGTAGGGGTAAAGTGACTATGCATAGATAAAACAGCGAGTAGCAGTCGTGTGGGGGGGTCAATGTAAATAGTCCAGGTGGCCATTTGAGTAATTGTTCAGCAGTCTTATGGCTTGGGGGAAGAACAATTAATCAAATGGCCATCGGACTATTTACATTGACACCCCCCCATTTGTTTTTAAACTGCTGCTACTCGCATTTGAGTAATTGTTCAGCAGTCTTATGGCTTGGGGGAAGAACAATTAATCAAATGGCCACCGCCCCCCTCCCCCGCCCCTCAGCAACATTCCCATGACATTCTGATTCAGAATCTAGTTTTATCAGGGCCGTGTAACCATTGGGCCGGCCAGCATAGGGCTCAGCAACATTCCCATGACATTCTGATTCAGAATCTAGTTTTATCAGGGCAGATGTTATACCGTGGCCCTACTTTCAGCGCTCTGCACCGTCCAATGGGAGCAGCCAGATCATTTTGGATACTTTTATACCGTGGCCCTACTTTCAGCGTTCTGCACCGTCCAATGGGAGCAGCCAGATCATTTTGGATACTGGTGTTGAAAATATGTCTAAAAATGTAACAGTTTCCAGACTGAGATTTATTAAAACAACAGCAGATATACCTCATTGTATTTATTATGGATCCCCATTAGTTCCTGTCAAGGCAGCAGCTACTCTTCCTGGGGTTTATTATGGATCCCCATTAGTTCCTGTCAAGGCAGCAGCTACTCTTCCTGGGGTTTATTATGGATCCCCATTAGTTCCTGTCAAGGCAGCAGCTACTCTTCCTGGGGTTTATTATTGATCCCCATTAGTTCCTGTCAAGGCAGCAGCTACTTTTCCTGGGGTTTATTATGGATCCCCATTAGTTCCTGTCAAGGCAGCAGCTACTCTTCCTGGGGTTTATTATGGATCCCCATTAGTTCCTGTCAAGGCAGCAGCTACTCTTCCAGGGGTTTATTATGGATCCCCATTAGTTCCTGTCAAGGCAGCAGCTACTCTTCCTGGGGTTTATTATGGATCCCCATTAGTTCCTGTCAAGGCAGCAGCTACTCTTCCTGGGGTTTATTATGGATCCCCATTAGTTCCTGTCAAGGCAGCAGCTACTCTTCCTGGGGTTTATTATGGATCCCCATTAGTTCTTGCCAAGCCAGCAGCTACTCTTCCTGGGGTTTATTATGGATCCCCATTAGTTCCTGTCAAGGCAGCAGCTACTCTTCCTGGGGTTTATTATGGATCCCCATTAGTTCCTGTCAAGGCAGCAGCTACTCTTCCTGGGGTTTATTATGGATCCCCATTAGTTCCTGTCAAGGCAGCAGCTACTCTTCCTGGGGTTTATTATGGATCCCCATTAGTTCCTGCCAAGCCAGCAGCTACTCAGCAGCAGGTATATCTCACTGGTCACGATAACAACACTCACCCCCTAGCACGCGCTCCAGCAGGTACATCTCACTGGTCACGATAACAACACCCAACCCCTAGCACGCGCTCCAGCAGGTATATCTCACTGGTCACGATAACAACACCCAACCCCTAGCACGCGCTCCAGCAGGTATATCTCACTGGTCACGATAACAACACTCACCCCCTTGCACGCGCTCCAGCAGGTATATCTCACTGGTCACGATAACAACACCAGCAGGTATATCTCACTGGTCACCATAACAACACTCCTCTAGCACGCGCTCCAGCAGGTAATCTCACTGGTCCCGATAACAACACTCACCCCTAGCACGCGCAGGTATATCCAGCAGGTATATCTCACTGGTCACGATAACAACACTCACTCCCTAGCACGCGCTCCAGCAGGTATATCTCACTGGTCACCATAACAACACTCACTCCCTAGCACGCGCTCCAGCAGGTATATCTCACTGGTCACGATAACAACACTCACTCCCTAGCACGCGCTCCAGCAGGTATATCTCACTGGTCACGATAACAACACTCACTCCCTAGCACGCGCTCCAGCAGGTATATCTCACTGGTCACCATAACAACACTCACTGGTCACCATAACAACACGCGCTCCAGCAGGTATATCTCACTGGTCACGATAACAACACTCACCCCCTAGCACGCGCTCCAGCAGGTATATCTCACTGGTCACGTCAACACTCATAACAACACTCCACCCCTAGCACGCGCTCCAGCAGGTATATCTCACTGGTCACGATAACAACACTCACTCCCTAGCACGCGCTCCAGCAGGTATATCTCACTGGTCACCATAACAACACTCACTCCCTAGCACGCGCTCCAGCAGGTATATCTCACTGGTCACGATAACAACACTCACACCCCTAGCACGCGCTCCAGCAGGTATATCTCACTGGTCACGCACGCTCCAGCAGGTATATCTCACTGGTCACGATAACAACACTCACCCCTAGCACGCGCTCCAGCAGGTATATCTCACTGGTCACGATAACAACACTCACCCCTAGCACGCGCTCCAGCAGGTATATCTCACTGGTCACGATAACAACACTCACCCCTAGCACGCGCTCCAGCAGGTATATCTCACTGGTCACGATAACAACACTCACCCCTAGCACGCGCTCCAGCAGGTATATCTCACTGGTCACGTCATAACAGCAGGTATATCTCACTCACACCACTCACCCCCTAGCACGCGCTCCAGCAGGTATATCTCACTGGTCACGATAACAACACTCACCCCTAGCACGCGCTCCAGCAGGTATATCTCACTGGTCACGATAACAACACTCACCCCCTAGCACGCGCTCCAGCAGGTATATCTCACTGGTCACGATAACAACACTCACCCCTAGCACGCGCTCCAGCAGGTATATCTCACTGGTCACGATAACAACACTCACTCCCTAGCACGCGCTCCAGCAGGTATATCTCACTGGTCACGATAACAACACTCACTCCCTAGCACGCGCTCCAGCAGGTATATCTCACTGGTCACGATAACAACACTCACTCCAGGTATATCTAGCACGCGCTCCAGCAGGTATATCTCACTGGTCACCATAACAACACTCACCCCCTAGCACGCGCTCCAGCAGGTATATCTCACTGGTCACCATAACAACACTCACCCCTAGCACGCGCTCCAGCAGGTATATCTCACTGGTCACGATAACAACACTCACCCCTAGCACGCGCTCCAGCAGGTATATCTCACTGGTCACGATAACAACACTCACCCCTAGCACGCGCTCCAGCAGGTATATCTCACTGGTCACGATAACAACACTCACTCCCTAGCACGCGCTCCAGCAGGTATATCTCACTGGTCACCATAACAACACTCACTCCCTAGCACGCGCTCCAGCAGGTATATCTCACTGGTCACGATAACAACACTCACACCCTAGCACGCGCTCCAGCAGGTATATCTCACTGGTCATCATAACAACACTCATCCCCCAGCACGCGCTCCAGCAGGTATATCTCACTGGTCACGATAACAACACTCACCCCCTAGCACGCGCTCCAGCAGGTATATCTCACTGGTCACGATAACAACACTCACTCCCTAGCACGCGCTCCAGCAGGTATATCTCACTGGTCACGATAACAACACTCACCCCCTAGCACGCGCTCCAGCAGGTATATCTCACTGGTCACGATAACAACACTACACCCCTAGCACGCGCTCCAGCAGGTATATCTCACTGGTCACGATAACAACACTCACCCCCTAGCACGCGCTCCAGCAGGTATATCTCACTGGTCACGATAACAACACTCACTCCCTAGCACGCGCTCCAGCAGGTATATCTCACTGGTCACGATAACAACACTCACTCCCTAGCACGCGCTCCAGCAGGTATATCTCACTGGTCACGATAACAACACTCACTCCCTAGCACGCGCTCCAGCAGGTATATCTCACTGGTCACCATAACAACACTCACCCCCTAGCACGCGCTCCAGCAGGTATATCTCACTGGTCACCATAACAACACTCACCCCCTAGCACGCGCTCCAGCAGGTATATCTCACTGGTCACGATAACAACACTCACCCCCTAGCACGCGCTCCAGCAGGTATATCTCACTGGTCACGATAACAACACTCACCCCCTAGCACGCGCTCCAGCAGGTATATCTCACTGGTCACGATAACAACACTCACTCCCTAGCACGCGCTCCAGCAGGTATATCTCACTGGTCACCATAACAACACTCACTCCCTAGCACGCGCTCCAGCAGGTATATCTCACTGGTCACGATAACAACACTCACACCCTAGCACGCGCTCCAGCAGGTATATCTCACTGGTCACCATAACAACACTCATCCCCCAGCACGCGCTCCAGCAGGTATATCTCACTGGTCACGATAACAACACTCACCCCCTAGCACGCGCTCTAGCAGGTATATCTCACTGGTCACGATAACAACACTCACTCCCTAGCACGCGCTCCAGCAGGTATATCTCACTGGTCACGATAACAACACTCACCCCCTAGCACGCGCTCCAGCAGGTATATCTCACTGGTCACGATAACAACACTACACCCCTAGCACGCGCTCCAGCAGGTATATCTCACTGGTCACCATAACAACACTCACACACCCTAGCACGCGCTCCAGCAGGTATATCTCACTGGTCACGATAACAACACCCACCCCCTAGCACGCGCTCCAGCAGGTATATCTCACTGGTCACGATAACAACACTCACCCCCTAGCACGCGCTCCAGCAGGTATATCTCACTGGTCACGATAACAACACTCACCCCCTAGCACGCGCTCCAGCAGGTATATCTCACTGGTCACGATAACAACACTCACCCCCTAGCACGCGCTCCAGCAGGTATATCTCACTGGTCACCATAACAACACTCACCACCTAGCACGCGCTCCAGCAGGTATATCTCACTGGTCACGATAACAACACTCACCCCCTAGCACGTGCTCCATCAGGTATATCTCACTGGTCACCATAACAACACTCACCACCTAGCACGCGCTCCAGCAGGTATATCTCACTGGTCACCATAACAACACTCACACCCTAGCACACGCTCCATCAGGTATATCTCACTGGTCACCATAACAACACTCACCCCCCAGCACGCGCTCCAGCAGGTATATCTCACTGGTCACGATAGCAACACTCACCCCCTAGCACGCGCTCCAGCAGGTATATCTCACTGGTCACGATAACAACACTCACCCCCTAGCACGCGCTCCAGCAGGTATATCTCACTGGTCACCATAACAACACTCACTCCCTAGCACGCGCTCCAGCAGGTATATCTCACTGGTCACCATAACAACACTCACTCCCTAGCACGCGCTCCAGCAGGTATATCTCACTGGTCACGATAACAACACTCACTCCCTAGCACGCGCTCCAGCAGGTATATCTCACTGGTCACCATAACAACACTCACCCCCTAGCACGCGCTCCAGCAGGTATATCTCACTGGTCACCATAACAACACTCACCCCCTAGCACGCGCTCCAGCAGGTATATCTCACTGGTCACGATAACAACACTCACCCCCTAGCACGCGCTCCAGCAGGTATATCTCACTGGTCACGATAACAACACTCACCCCCTAGCACGCGCTCCAGCAGGTATATCTCACTGGTCACGATAACAACACTCACTCCCTAGCACGCGCTCCAGCAGGTATATCTCACTGGTCACCATAACAACACTCACTCCCTAGCACGCGCTCCAGCAGGTATATCTCACTGGTCACGATAACAACACTCACACCCTAGCACGCGCTCCAGCAGGTATATCTCACTGGTCACCATAACAACACTCATCCCCCAGCACGCGCTCCAGCAGGTATATCTCACTGGTCACGATAACAACACTCACCCCCTAGCACGCGCTCTAGCAGGTATATCTCACTGGTCACGATAACAACACTCACTCCCTAGCACGCGCTCCAGCAGGTATATCTCACTGGTCACGATAACAACACTCACCCCCTAGCACGCGCTCCAGCAGGTATATCTCACTGGTCACGATAACAACACTACACCCCTAGCACGCGCTCCAGCAGGTATATCTCACTGGTCACCATAACAACACTCACACCCTAGCACGCGCTCCAGCAGGTATATCTCACTGGTCACGATAACAACACCCACCCCCTAGCACGCGCTCCAGCAGGTATATCTCACTGGTCACGATAACAACACTCACCCCCTAGCACGCGCTCCAGCAGGTATATCTCACTGGTCACGATAACAACACTCACCCCTAGCACGCGCTCCAGCAGGTATATCTCACTGGTCACGATAACAACACTCACTCCCTAGCACGCGCTCCAGCAGGTATATCTCACTGGTCACGATAACAACACTCACTCCCTAGCACGCGCTCCAGCAGGTATATCTCACTGGTCACGATAACAACACTCACTCCCTAGCACGCGCTCCAGCAGGTATATCTCACTGGTCACCATAACAACACTCACCCCCTAGCACGCGCTCCAGCAGGTATATCTCACTGGTCACCATAACAACACTCACCCCCTAGCACGCGCTCCAGCAGGTATATCTCACTGGTCACGATAACAACACTCACCCCCTAGCACGCGCTCCAGCAGGTATATCTCACTGGTCACGATAACAACACTCACCCCTAGCACGCGCACGCGCTCCAGCAGGTATATCTCACTGGTCACGATAACAACACTCACTCCCTAGCACGCGCTCCAGCAGGTATATCTCACTGGTCACCATAACAAACACTCACTCCCTAGCACGCGCTCCAGCAGGTATATCTCACTGGTCACGATAACAACACTCACACCCTAGCACGCGCTCCAGCAGGTATATCTCACTGGTCACCATAACAACACTCATCCCCCAGCACGCGCTCCAGCAGGTATATCTCACTGGTCACGATAACAACACTCACCCCCTAGCACGCGCTCTAGCAGGTATATCTCACTGGTCACGATAACAACACTCACTCCCTAGCACGCGCTCCAGCAGGTATATCTCACTGGTCACGATAACAACACTCACCCCCTAGCACGCGCTCCAGCAGGTATATCTCACTGGTCACGATAACAACACTACACCCCTAGCACGCGCTCCAGCAGGTATATCTCACTGGTCACCATAACAACACTCACACCCTAGCACGCGCTCCAGCAGGTATATCTCACTGGTCACGATAACAACACCCACCCCCTAGCACGCGCTCCAGCAGGTATATCTCACTGGTCACGATAACAACACTCACCCCCTAGCACGCGCTCCAGCAGGTATATCTCACTGGTCACGATAACAACACTCACCCCCTAGCACGCGCTCCAGCAGGTATATCTCACTGGTCACGATAACAACACTCACCCCCTAGCACGCGCTCCAGCAGGTATATCTCACTGGTCACCATAACAACACTCACCACCTAGCACGCGCTCCAGCAGGTATATCTCACTGGTCACGATAACAACACTCACCCCCTAGCACGTGCTCCATCAGGTATATCTCACTGGTCACCATAACAACACTCACCACCTAGCACGCGCTCCAGCAGGTATATCTCACTGGTCACCATAACAACACTCACACCCTAGCACACGCTCCATCAGGTATATCTCACTGGTCACCATAACAACACTCACCCCCCAGCACGCGCTCCAGCAGGTATATCTCACTGGTCACGATAGCAACACTCACCCCCTAGCACGCGCTCCAGCAGGTATATCTCACTGGTCACGATAACAACACTCACCCCCTAGCACGCGCTCCAGCAGGTATATCTCACTGGTCACCATAACAATACTCAACCCCTAGCACGCGCTCCAGCAGGTATATCTCACTGGTCACCATAACAATACTCAACCCCTAGCACGCGCTCCAGCAGGTATATCTCACTGGTCACCATAACAACACTCAACCCCTAGCACACGCTCCATCAGGTATATCTCACTGGTCACCATAACAACACTCACCCTCTAGCACGCGCTCCATCAGGTATATTTCACTGGTCACGATAACAACACTCACCCCGTAGCACGCGCTCCAGCAGGTATATCTCACTGGTCACGATAACAACACTCACCCCCTAGCACGTGCTCCTGCAGGTATATCTCACTGGTCACGATAACAACACTCACCCCGTAGCACGCGCTCCAGCAGGTATATCTCACTGGTCACGATAACAACACTCACCCCCTAGCACGCGCTCCAGCAGGTATATCTCACTGGTCACGATAACAAAACTCACCCTCTAGCACGCGCTCAATCAGGTATATCTCACTGGTCACCATAACAATACTCAACCCCTAGCACGCGCTCCAGCAGGTATATCTCACTGGTCACCATAACAACACTCACCCTCTAGCACGCGCTCCATCAGGTATATCTCACTGGTCACGATAACAACACTCAACCCCGTAGCACGCGCTCCATCAGGTATATCTCACTGGTCACCATAACAACACTCAACCCCTAGCACGCGCTCCATCAGGTATATCTCACTGGTCACCATAACAACACTCACCCCCTAGCACGCGCTCCAGCAGGTATATCTCACTGGTCACCATAACAATACTCAACCCCTATCACGCGCTCCAGCAGGTATATCTCACTGGTCACCATAACAACACTCAACCCCTAGCACGCGCTCCATCAGGTATATCTCACTGGTCACCATAACAACACTCACCCCCTAGCACGCGCTCCAGCAGGTATATCTCACTGGTCACCATAACAACACTCACCCCGTAGCACGCGCTCCAGCAGGTATATCTCACTGGTCACGATAACAACACTCAACCCCTAGTACGCGCTCCATCAGGTATATCTCACTGGTCACGATAACAACACCCACTCCCTAGCACGCGCTCCAGCAGGTATATCTCACTGGTCACGATAACAACACTCACCCCCTAGCACGCGCTCCAGCAGGTATATCTCACTGGTCACCATAACAACACTCACCCCCTAGCACGCGCTCCAGCAGGTATATCTCACTGGTCACCATAACAACACTCACCCCCTAGCACGCGCTCCAGCAGCTATATCTCACTGGTCACGATAACAACACTCACCCCGTAGCACGCGCTCCAGCATGTATATCTCACTCGTCACGATAACAACACTCACCCCCTAGCACGCGCTCCAGCAGGTATATCTCACTGGTCACGATAACAACACTCACCCCGTAGCACACGCTCCAGCAGGTATATCTCACTGGTCACCATAGCAACACTCACCCCCTAGCACGCGCTCCAGCAGGTATATCTCACTGGTCACGATAACAACACTCACCCCCTAGCACGCGCTCCAGCAGGTATATCTCACTGGTCACGATAACAACACTCACTCCCTAGCACGCGCTCCAGCAGGTATATCTCACTGGTCACGATAACAACACTACACCCCTAGCACGCGCTCCAGCAGGTATATCTCACTGGTCACGATAACAACACTCACTCCCTAGCACGCGCTCCAGCAGGTATATCTCACTGGTCACGATAACAACACTCACCCCGTAGCACGCGCTCCAGCAGGTATATCTCACTGGTCACGATAACAACACCCACCTGTAGCACGCGCTCCAGCAGGTATATCTCACTGGTCACGATAACAACACTCACCCCCTAGCACGCGCTCCAGCAGGTATATCTCACTGGTCACGATAACAACACTCACCCCCTAGCACGCGCTCCAGCAGGTATATCTCACTGGTCAGGATAACAACACTCACCCCCTAGCACGCGCTCCGGCAGGTATATCTCACTGGTCACGATAACAACACTCTCTCCCTAGCACGCGCTCCGGCAGGTATATCTCACTGGTCACGATAACAACACTCACCCCCTAGCACGCGCTCCGGCAGGTATATCTCACTGGTCACGATAACAACACTCACCCCGTAGCACGCGCTCCAACAGGTATATCTCACTGGTCACGATAACAACACTCACCCCGTAGCACGCGCTCCAGCAGGTATATCTCACTGGTCACGATAACAACACCCACCCGTCGCTCCAGCAGGTATATCTCACTGGTCACGATAACAACACCCACCCCCTAGCACACGCTCCAGCAGGTATATCTCACTGGTCACCATAACAACACTCACCCCCTAGCACGCGCTCCAGCAGGTATATCTCACTGGTCACCATAACAATACTCAACCCCTATCACGCGCTCCAGCAGGTATATCTCACTGGTCACCATAACAACACTCAACCCCTAGCACGCGCTCCATCAGGTATATCTCACTGGTCACCATAACAACACTCACCCCCTAGCACGCGCTCCAGCAGGTATATCTCACTGGTCACCATAACAATACTCAACCCCTAGCACGCGCTCCAGCAGGTATATCTCACTGGTCACGATAACAACACTCACCCCGTAGCACGCGCTCCAGCAGGTATATCTCACTGGTCACGATAACAACACTCACCCCCTAGCACGCGCTCCAGCAGGTATATCTCACTGGTCACGATAACAACACTCACCCCCTAGCACGCGCTCCAGCAGGTATATCTCACTGGTCACCATAACAACACTCACCCCGTAGCACGCGCTCCAGCAGGTATATCTCACTGGTCACGATAACAACACTCAACCCCTAGTACGCGCTCCATCAGGTATATCTCACTGGTCACGATAACAACACCCACTCCCTAGCACGCGCTCCAGCAGGTATATCTCACTGGTCACGATAACAACACTCACCCCCTAGCACGCGCTCCAGCAGGTATATCTCACTGGTCACCATAACAACACTCACCCCCTAGCACGCGCTCCAGCAGGTATATCTCACTGGTCACCATAACAACACTCACCCCCTAGCACGCGCTCCAGCAGCTATATCTCACTGGTCACGATAACAACACTCACCCCGTAGCACGCGCTCCAGCATGTATATCTCACTCGTCACGATAACAACACTCACCCCCTAGCACGCGCTCCAGCAGGTATATCTCACTGGTCACGATAACAACACTCACCCCGTAGCACACGCTCCAGCAGGTATATCTCACTGGTCACCATAGCAACACTCACCCCCTAGCACGCGCTCCAGCAGGTATATCTCACTGGTCACGATAACAACACTCACCCCCTAGCACGCGCTCCAGCAGGTATATCTCACTGGTCACGATAACAACACTCACTCCCTAGCACGCGCTCCAGCAGGTATATCTCACTGGTCACGATAACAACACTACACCCCTAGCACGCGCTCCAGCAGGTATATCTCACTGGTCACGATAACAACACTCACTCCCTAGCACGCGCTCCAGCAGGTATATCTCACTGGTCACGATAACAACACTCACCCCGTAGCACGCGCTCCAGCAGGTATATCTCACTGGTCACGATAACAACACCCACCTGTAGCACGCGCTCCAGCAGGTATATCTCACTGGTCACGATAACAACACTCACCCCCTAGCACGCGCTCCAGCAGGTATATCTCACTGGTCACGATAACAACACTCACCCCCTAGCACGCGCTCCAGCAGGTATATCTCACTGGTCAGGATAACAACACTCACCCCCTAGCACGCGCTCCGGCAGGTATATCTCACTGGTCACGATAACAACACTCTCTCCCTAGCACGCGCTCCGGCAGGTATATCTCACTGGTCACGATAACAACACTCACCCCGTAGCACGCGCTCCAACAGGTATATCTCACTGGTCACGATAACAACACTCACCCCGTAGCACGCGCTCCAGCAGGTATATCTCACTGGTCACGATAACAACACCCACCCGTCGCTCCAGCAGGTATATCTCACTGGTCACGATAACAACACCCACCCCCTAGCACACGCTCCAGCAGGTATATCTCACTGGTCACCATAACAACACTCACCCCCTAGCACGCGCTCCAGCAGGTATATCTCACTGGTCACCATAACAATACTCAACCCCTATCACGCGCTCCAGCAGGTATATCTCACTGGTCACCATAACAACACTCAACCCCTAGCACGCGCTCCATCAGGTATATCTCACTGGTCACCATAACAACACTCACCCCCTAGCACGCGCTCCAGCAGGTATATCTCACTGGTCACCATAACAATACTCAACCCCTAGCACGCGCTCCAGCAGGTATATCTCACTGGTCACGATAACAACACTCACCCCGTAGCACGCGCTCCAGCAGGTATATCTCACTGGTCACGATAACAACACTCACCCCCTAGCACGCGCTCCAGCAGGTATATCTCACTGGTCACGATAACAACACTCACCCCTAGCACGCGCTCCAGCAGGTATATCTCACTGGTCACCATAACAACACTCACCCCGTAGCACGCGCTCCAGCAGGTATATCTCACTGGTCACGATAACAACACTCAACCCCTAGTACGCGCTCCATCAGGTATATCTCACTGGTCACGATAACAACACCCACTCCCTAGCACGCGCTCCAGCAGGTATATCTCACTGGTCACGATAACAACACTCACCCCTAGCACGCGCTCCAGCAGGTATATCTCACTGGTCACCATAACAACACTCACCCCCTAGCACGCGCTCCAGCAGCTATATCTCACTGGTCACGATAACAACACTCACCCCGTAGCACGCGCTCCAGCAGGTATATCTCACTGGTCACGATAACAACACTCACCCCCTAGCACGCGCTCCAGCAGGTATATCTCACTGGTCACGATAACAACACTCACCCCTAGCACGCGCTCCAGCAGGTATATCTCACTGGTCACCATAACAACACTCACCCCGTAGCACGCGCTCCAGCAGGTATATCTCACTGGTCACGATAACAACACTCAACCCCTAGTACGCGCTCCATCAGGTATATCTCACTGGTCACGATAACAACACCCACTCCCTAGCACGCGCTCCAGCAGGTATATCTCACTGGTCACGATAACAACACTCACCCCTAGCACGCGCTCCAGCAGGTATATCTCACTGGTCACCATAACAACACTCACCCCTAGCACGCGCTCCAGCAGCTATATCTCACTGGTCACGATAACAACACTCACCCCGTAGCACGCGCTCCAGCATGTATATCTCACTGGTCACGATAACAACACTCACCCCTAGCACGCGCTCCAGCAGGTATATCTCACTGGTCACGATAACAACACTCACCCCGTAGCACACGCTCCAGCAGGTATATCTCACTGGTCACCCCTAGCAACACTCACCCCACCCCGTAGCACGCGCTCCAGCAGGTATATCTCACTGGTCACGATAACAACACTCACCCCCTAGCACGCGCTCCAGCAGGTATATCTCACTGGTCACGATAACAACACTCACTCCCTAGCACGCGCTCCAGCAGGTATATCTCACTGGTCACGATAACAACACTACACCCCTAGCACGCGCTCCAGCAGGTATATCTCACTGGTCACGATAACAACACTCACTCCCTAGCACGCGCTCCAGCAGGTATATCTCACTGGTCACGATAACAACACTCACCCCGTAGCACGCGCTCCAGCAGGTATATCTCACTGGTCACGATAACAACACCCACCTGTAGCACGCGCTCCAGCAGGTATATCTCACTGGTCACGATAACAACACTCACCCCCTAGCACGCGCTCCAGCAGGTATATCTCACTGGTCACGATAACAACACTCACCCCCTAGCACGCGCTCCAGCAGGTATATCTCACTGGTCAGGATAACAACACTCACCCCCTAGCACGCGCTCCGGCAGGTATATCTCACTGGTCACGATAACAACACTCACTCCCTAGCACGCGCTCCGGCAGGTATATCTCACTGGTCACGATAACAACACTCACCCCCTAGCACGCGCTCCAGCAGGTATATCTCACTGGTCACGATAACAACACTCACCCCGTAGCACGCGCTCCAACAGGTATATCTCACTGGTCACGATAACAACACTCACCCCGTAGCACGCGCTCCAGCAGGTATATCTCACTGGTCACGATAACAACACCCACCCGTCGCTCCAGCAGGTATATCTCACTGGTCACGATAACAACACCCACCCCCTAGCACACGCTCCAGCAGGTATATCTCACTGGTCACCATAACAACACTCACCCCCTAGCACGCGCTCCATCAGGTATATCTCACTGGTCACCATAACAACACTCAACCCCTAGCACGCGCTCCAGCAGGTATATCTCACTGGTCACCATAACAACACTCAACCCCTAGCACGCGCTCCATCAGGTATATCTCACTGGTCACCATAACAACACTCACCCTCTAGCACGCGCTCCATCAGGTATTTCTCACTGGTCACGATAACAACACTCACCCCCTAGCACGCGCTCCAGCAGGTATATCTCACTGGTCACGATAACAACACTCACCCCCTAGCACGCGCTCCAGCAGGTATATCTCACTGGTCACGATAACAAAACTCACCCTCTAGCACGCGCTCCATCAGGTATATCTCACTGGTCACCATAACAATACTCAACCCCTAGCACGCGCTCCAGCAGGTATATCTCACTGGTCACCATAACAACACTCACCCTCTAGCACGCGCTCCATCAGGTATATCTCACTGGTCACGATAACAACACTCACCCCCTAGCACGCGCTCCATCAGGTATATCTCACTGGTCACCATAACAACACTCACCCCCTAGCACGCGCTCCAGCAGGTATATCTCACTGGTCACCATAACAACACTCACCCCCTAGCACGCGCTCCAGCAGGTATATCTCACTGGTCACCATAACAACACTCACCCCGTAGCATGCGCTCCAGCAGGTATATCTCACTGGTCACGATAACAACACCCACCTGTAGCACGCGCTCCAGCAGGTATATCTCACTGGTCACGGTAACAACACTCACCCCCTAGCACGCGCTCCAGCAGGTATATCTCACTGGTCACGATAACAACACCCACCTGTAGCACGCGCTCCAGCAGGTATATCTCACTGGTCACGATAACAACACTCACCCCGTAGCACACGCTCCAGCAGGTATATCTCACTGGTCACGATAACAACACCCACCTGTAGCACGCGCTCCAGCAGGTATATCTCACTGGTCACGATAACAACACTCACCCCCTAGCACGCGCTCCAGCAGGTATATCTCACTGGTCACGATAACAACACTCACCCCCTAGCACGCGCTCCAGCAGGTATATCTCACTGGTCACGATAACAACACTACACCCCTAGCACGCGCTCCAGCATGTATATCTCGCTGGTCATCCCCAAAACAAACATCTCTTTTGGTCGCCTTTCCTTCCAGTTCTCTGCTGCCATTGACTGGAACGATTTGCAAAAATCGCTGAAGCTGGAGACTCATATCTCCCTCACTAACTTTAAACTTAATCTATCTGAGCAGCTAACCGATCACTGCAGCTGTACATAGTCCATCTGTAAATAGCCCACCCAATCTACCTACCTCATCCCCATATTGTTTTAATGTACTTTTCTTCTCTTTTGCACACCAGTATCACTTCTTACACACCATCATCTGCTCATCCATCACTCCAGTGTTGATTTGATACATTGTAGTTACTTCGCTCCTATGGCCTATTTATAGCCTTACCTCCTCACGCCATTTGCACACTGTATATAGACTTTCTGTTTTATATTGTGTTATTGACTGTACGTTTGTTAATTCCATGTGTAACTCTGTGTTGTTGTTTGTGTCTCACTGCTTTGCTTTATCTTGACCAGGTCACAGTTGTAAATGAGAACCTGTTCTTAACTGGCCTACCTGATTAAATAAAGGGTTAGGGTTATATATATATATATACCTGGTTAAATAAAGGGTTAGGGTTATATATATATATATACCTGGTTAAATAAAGGGTTAGGGTTATATATATATAAATACCTGGTTAAATAAAGGGTTAGGGTTATATATATATATATACCTGGTTAAATAAAGGGTTAGGGTTATATATATATATACCTGGTTAAATAAAGGGTTAGGGTTATATATATATATACCTGGTTAAATAAAGGGTTAGGGTTATATATATATATATACCTGGTTAAATAAAGGGTTAGGGTTATATATATATATATACCTGGTTAAATAAAGGGTTAGGGTTATATATATATATACCTGGTTAAATAAAGGGTTAGGGTTATATATATATATATACCTGGTTAAATAAAGGGTTATATATATATATATATATATATATACCTGGTTAAATAAAGGGTTATATATATATATATATATAAATACCTGGTTAAATAAAGGGTTAGGGTTATATATATATATAAAACCTGGTTAAATAAAGGGTTAGGGTTATATATATATATATATATATACCTGGTTAAATAAAGGGTTAGGGTTATATATATATATATATACCTGGTTAAATAAAGGGTTAGGGTTATATATATATATATATACCTGGTTAAATAAAGGGTTAGGGTTATATATATATAAAACCTGGTTAAATAAAGGGTTAGGGTTATATATATATATATATATAAATACCTGGTTAAATAAAGGGTTAGGGTTATATATATAAATACCTGGTTAAATAAAGGGTTAGGGTTATATATATATAAATACCTGGTTAAATAAAGGGTTAGGGTTATATATATAAATACCTGGTTAAATAAAGGGTTAGGGTTATATATATATATAAATACCTGGTTAAATAAAGGGTTAGGGTTATATATATATATAAATACCTGGTTAAATAAAGGGTTAGGGTTATATATATATATATATACCTGGTTAAATAAAGGGTTAGGGTTATATATATATATAAATACCTGGTTAAATAAAGGGTTAGGGTTTTATATATAAATACCTGGTTAAATAAAGGGTTAGGGTTATATATATATATATATATAAATACCTGGTTAAATAAAGGTGAAATAAATCAAATAAAGCTCTTCCTGAGGTTCAGCAAAATGAGAGCCGTTATAGAATTGTAAAAACATTACAAAACAATGATGAATTTACTGTGTTTTAAATAAGGCCTCACCTCCTGGTTACACTCGTGACCATGTCCCCTGTGTTAAATAAGGCCTCACCTCCTGGTTACACTCGTGACCATGTCCCCTGTGTTAAATGAGGCCTCACCTCCTGGTTACACTCGTGACCATGTCCCCTGTGTTAAATAAGGCCTCACCTCCTGGTTACACTCGTGACCATGTCCCCCGTGCACTTGGAATTCCAACTTGGCTTAAGCCTGATGAATTTACTGTGTTTTAAATGAGGCCTCTCCTCCTGGTTACACTCGTGACCATGTCCCCTGTGTTAAATGAGGCCTCACCTCCTGGTTACACTAGTGACCATGTCCCCAGCGCATCCCGCAAAGGCGGAGGTGTTGCTAACATTTACGATAGCAAATTTCAATTTACAAAAAAGAAAATGACGTTTTCATTTTTTGAACTTCTAGTCATGAAATCTATGCAGCCTACTCAATCCGTTTTTATAGCTACTGTTTTACAGGCCTCCTGGGCCATATACAGCGTTCCTCATTGAGTTCCCTGAATTCCTATCGGACCTTGTAGTCATAGCAGATAATATTTCAAATCAAATCAAATCAAACCAAATGTATTTATATAGCCTTTCGTACATCAGCTGATATCTCAAAGTGCTGTACGGAAACCCAGCCTAAAACCCCAAACAGCAAACAATGCAGGTGTAAAAGCACGGTGGCTAGGAAAAACTCCCTAGAAAGGCCAAAACCTAGGAAGAAACCTAGAGAGGAACCAGGCTATGTGGGGTGGCCAGTCCTCTTCTGGCTGTGCCGGGTAGAGATTATAACAGAACATGGCCAAGATGTTAAAATGTTCATAAATGACCAGCATGGTCGAATAATAATAAGGCAGAACAGTTGAAACTGGAGCAGCAGCACAGTCAGGTGGACTGGGGACAGCAAGGAGTCATCATGTCAGGTAGTCCTGGGGCACGGTCCTAGGGCTCAGGTCCTCCGAGAGAGAGAAAGAAAGAGAGAATTAGAGAGAGCATATGTTGGGTGGCCAGTCCTCTTCTGGCTGTGCCGGGTGGAGATTATAACAGAACGTGGCCAAGATGTTCAAATGTTCATAAATGACCAGCACATGGAAAAGTCCACAGACCCACTCCAAAAGGCCTTCGGAGCCATCATCGACTCAGTGGGTTTTGTCCAACATGTATCCGGACCTACTCACTGCCACAGTCATACTCTGGACATAGTTTTGTCCCATTGAATAAATGTGGATCTTAATGTTTTTCCTCACAATCCTGGACTATCGGACCACCATTTTATTACGTTTGCAATCGCAACAAATAATCTGCTCAGACCCCAACCAAGGATCATCAAAAGTCGTGCTATAAATTCACAGACAACACAAAGATTCCTTGATGTCCTTCCAGATTCCCTCTGTCTACCCAAGGACGCCAGAGGACAAAAATCAGTTAACCACCTAACTGAGGAACTCAATTTAATCTTGCGCAATACCCTAGATGCAGTTGCACCCCTAAAAACTAAAAACATTTGTCATAAGAAACTAGCTTCCCGGTACACAGAAAATACCCGAGCTCTGAAGCAAACTTCCAGAAAATTGGAACGGAAATGGCGCCACACCAAACTGGAAGTCTTCCGACTAGCTTGGAAAGACGGTACCGTGCAGTACCGAAGAGCCCTCACTGCTGCTACACCAAACTGGAAGTCTTCCAACTAGCTTGGAAAGACTGTAACGTGCAGTATCGAAGAGCCCTCACTGCTGCTCCACCAAACTGGAAGTCTTCCGACTAGCTTGGAAAGACAGTACCGTGCAGTATCGAAGAGCCCTTACTGCTGCTACACCAAACTGGAAGTCTTCCGACTAGCTTGGAAAGACGGTACCGTGCAGTACCGAAGAGCCCTTACTGCTGCTACACCAAACTGGAAGTCTTCCGACTAGCTTGGAAAGACGGTACCGTGCAGTACCGAAGAGCCCTTACTGCTGCTCGATCATCCTATTTTACCAGTTTAATTGAGGAAAACAAGAACAATCCAACATTTATTTTTGATACTGTCTTCCGAAGCTAACTAAAAAGCAGCATTCCCCAAGAGAGGATGGCTTTACTGCTGCTACAGTAAACTAAATTCATCCGAACTTCTTTGAGGAAAAGATCATGATTATTAGAAGACCCTTGCTGCTCGACTCCTCTTTTAATCTGTTTATTCCTTCAAATAAGAACAATCAGTTTATTTTGAGTCTGCACCACTAACAAAACCTAGGATTCAAGAGAGACATGGTTTTTAGTACTAAATCTCTTGAACAATGATGAAAATAATCATGGCCTTAAACCTAAGCTGCATACTGGACCCTATTCCAACTTTAAACTATTCCTTCAAATAGCTGTCCTGAGTCTGCATGGCCAGGACCTAGGTTGAACATCAAGCTTTATACTGGACCCTATTCCAACAAATGACTGAAAATAATCATGGCATGGCCCTCCTAAACATCAAGCTGCATACTGGACCCTATTCCAACTAAACTACTGAAAGAGCTGCTTCCTGTGCATGGCCCTCCTATGTTGAACATCAAGCTGCATACTGGACCCTATTCCAACTAAACTACTGAAAGAGCTGCTTCCTGTGCTTGGCCCTCCTATGTTGAACGTAATAAACGTCTCTCTATCCACCGGATGTGTACCAAACTCACTAAAAGTGGCAGTAATAAAGCCTCTCTTGAAAAAGCCAAACCTTGACCCAGAAAATATAAAAAACTATCAGCCTATATCGAATCTTCCATTCCTCTCAAATTTTTGAGAAAAAGCTGTTGCGCAGCAACTCACTGCCTTCCTGAAGACAAACAATGTATAGGAAATGCTTCAGTCTGGTGCTACAGTCTGATTGTCTCAGTACGGGTACAGCACTTAGAGATATTCAAACGTACTGTCATGGGGGTTTGTGCTTCTCATCAGGGTGCTATAGGAGGAAGTAGTGTAGGACCTTGAGAGCTTCTGGAAAGGACTGAGTGACTGGACTGGATAGGGCTGAGTGACTGGGCTGAGTGACTGGACTGGATAGGACTGAGTGACTGGACTGGATAGGGCTGGGTGAATGGTCTGGATAGGACTGAGTGACTGGACTGGGTGAATGGTCTGGATAGGGCTGAGTGAATGGACTAGGTGAATGGTCTGGATAGGGCTGAGTGACTGGACTAGGTGAATGGTCTGGATAGGGCTGAGTGACTGGACTGGGTGAATGGTCTGGCTAGGGCTGAGTGACTGGACTGGATAGGGCTGAGTGAATGGACTGGGTGAATGGACTGGATAGGGCTGAGTGACTGGACTGGGTGAATGGTCTGGATAGGGCTGAGTGACTGGACTGGGTGAATGGTCTGGATAGGGCTGAGTGACTGTACTGGGTGAATGGTCTGGATAGGGCTGAGTGACTGGACTAGGTGAATGGTCTGGATAGGGCTGAGTGACTGGACTGGGTGAATGGTCTGGATAGGGCTGAGTGACTGGACTGGGTGAATGGTCTGGATAGGGCTGAGTGACTGGACTGGATATGGCTGAGTGACTGGACTGGGTGAATGGTCTGGATAGGGCTGAGTGACTGGACTGGGTGAATGGTCTGGATAGGGCTGAGTGACTGGACTATATGCCTATAACAATTCATGTAGTATTCTCACCATTATGCCTTTCTTACATCTTCCTTTCAGGAAGCAGGAGAGGAGGCAGCAGGGACTGGATAGGGCTGAGTGACTGGGCTGAGTGACTGGACTGGATAGGACTGAGTGACTGGACTGGATAGGGCTGGGTGAATGGTCTGGATAGGACTGAGTGACTGAGGCAGCAGGAGAGGAGGAAGCAGGAGAGGAGGAAGCAGGAGAGGAGGAAGGAGGAGAGGAGGCAGCAGGAGAGGAGGAAGCAGGAGAGGAGGAAGCAGGAGAGGAGGCAGCAGGAGAGGAGGCAGCAGGAGAGGAGGAAACAGGAGAGGAGGGAGCAGGAGAGGAGGCAGCAGGAGAGGAGGTAGCAGGAGAGGAGGCAGTAGGAGAGGAGGAAGCAAGAGAGGAGGCAGCAGGAGAGGAGGAAGCAGGAGAGGAGGCAGCAGGAGAGGAGGAAGCAGGAGAGGAGGCAGCAGGAGAGGAGGAAGCAGGAGAGGAGGAAGCAGGAGAGGAGGCAGCAGGAGAGGAGACAGCAGGAGAGGAGGCAGCAGGAGAGGAGGAAGCAGGAGAGGAGGAAGCAGGAGAGGAGGCAGCAGGAGAGGAGGAAGCAGGAGAGGAGGCAGCAGGAGAGGAGGAGGAGCAGGCAGCAGAGAGGAGGAAGCAGGAGAGGAGGCAGCAGGAGAGGAGGAAGCAGGAGAGGAGGCAGCAGGAGAGGAGGAAGCAGGAGAGGAGGAAGAAGGAGAGGAGGAAGCAGGAGAGGAGGCAGCAGGAGAGGAGGAAGCAGGAGAGGAGGAAGCAGGAGAGGAGGCAGCAGGAGAGGAGGCAGCAGGAGAGGAGGCAGCAGGAGAGGAGGTTTATGATAACAGATTTTTTTTTCTTTTGGATAAGTTATATTAACACATTTCCTTTAAAAACAGCTCATACATTTTTTACATCGTTTCATACACATAAATCACAGCAATAAGGCATAAAACACAGCATTTGAAAGTTACATTTAAATTTGTTAAAAAGTACATGTTGTCCTTCAGGCACGTGAGGGTGGGCCAGAACTTGGTGAAGGCCTTTGGTGGAATAGGCCTTCGGCCCACCCCATACAGCACGAGCTGAGGTGATAGGTCCTCCCCATACAGCACGAGCTGAGGTGATAGGTCCTCCCCATACAGCACGAGCTGAGGTGATAGGTCCTCCCCATACAGCACGAGCTGAGGTGATAGGTCCTCCCCATACAGCACGAGCTGAGGTGATAGGTCCTCCCCATACAGCACGAGCTGAGGTGATAGGTCCTCCCCATACAGCACGAGCTGAGGTGATAGGTCCTCCCCCATACAGCACGAGCTGAGGTGATAGGTCCTCCCCATACAGCACGAGCTGAGGTGATAGGTCCTCCCCATACAGCACGAGCTGAGGTGACAGCACGAGCTGAGGTGATAGGTCCACCCACGAGCTGAGGGCAGCACGAGCTGAGGTGATAGGTCCTCCCCATACAGCACGAGCTGAGGTGATAGGTCCACCCCATAGGTCCTCCCCATGCTGGCCTCCCCTGCTGGCAGACACGGGGAGGTCAGGGGGCCTGCTTCCTTCCACAGGTCCCTGGCAGCTCTGCATCCCCAGTGCCTCACCGACTCTTCTTGGCCGCAGCCTGGTCCGAGGCACGCGGATGTCCTCGCCATGCCCCGTGAGTAACTTACATATATACATATACATATATAGTATCTTCATTAGGCTTCATTAGGCCTAATGGCATTTTATGAAGTTAGTTATTGTGACTGAGTAAGTCTAAAAAAGACAGGCTATTTTTATTGGTCACGTTATTTTCGTTGACGATGTCTTGAAGTCAAGTGGTTCAACATTGAAATGTAGTTTTCTGTACCACACAGGACAACCACAGGACAACCAGGAAAAAGCGACGGTCGGTGGAACTCTGGCGCCACCAAGTGGACAATTGCTTCAGTTCGTTTGATATACAGATATACTTGATACAAGATCAAATGTTACGTCAATATTATTATTATTATATATATTATTATATTATCTCCAAATTGCCCCCCCCCTGCCCCCCCCCCCCACGTAATATATTATTATTCCAATTTAGCTGTTGATCTGGTTTTAACTTAACAACGCGTCCTCTCATTTCTGATTGGAGGGCGGACGACCACGTGATCTTAGAACCTACAAATGTGTTACTTTGTAACAGTCAAACGTGATCATTCCTGGCGTTGATCGACTCCCCATCCATGCCACCATTTATTTTAAGCATTATATTTTTTTATGGAAAACAAAAAGCATACAGAGCTCATTTTGGTGTAACCATAGTCAAATTTGACGTGTCGGAGAACGGCTACTCTCTCCCGAAACTATTGTGGGTATCGCTTCTCGGCCTTTTGGCTAAGATCAAGTGTAGTATCTGTTCTTATCAGTTTAATATCTGATACGTCCCCTATCTGGGGACCATATATTAAATTGATTTTTGGAATAGGGAGATGGAATAGGGGCTTGCTCCGTCCACTCCACGCATCGACCTGGTATTGCAGTACCTCCAGGAACGGTGCACCCCCTTTCATTGTAAAGATAAATCACACGGAGTTGCTTCGTTGAACTATATTGTATTTTCATATTGAGCAACTTCATTTCAATATCAGTGATGGCTAGATAGTACTGGTGATATCGGTCACCGTTTTATTGACTAAGATAGCTATTGGGAATGGGGTGCGTTCATCTTCTAATCAAATATTTTTCGTCACGTCACGGGATACTTACTTGTAAACTTTCCTCAACAGTGCATGATCAAAAATATACACACAGAGCTAAGTAATAAAGTAGTTGAAACATTAATATACACACAGAGCTAAGTAATAAAGGTTAGGTGGTATATATATATATAAATATACACACAGAGCTAAGTAATAAAGTAGTTAAAACATGAATATATACACTATTCTGCCCTTGAGTTGCGTTCCCATGCAAAACTAGACAGATAGCTAACAACTAAGTCTTCAATAAAACTCCCAAGGCGTGACTTTTCTTGAATGAATATATTGTAAACGTTTATGTTGTGAAACTGCAAAATACAGAAAAGAATATACTTTAGTGTTCAATTCACACCGACATACTGTAGCTGTACATTAAACTATAAATAAAATAAATAAAATAAATAATAAATAAAGTAGTTAACATTAATATACACACAGAGCTAAGTAATAAAGTAGTTAAAACATTAATATACACAGAGCTAAGTAATAAAGTAGTTAACATTAATATATACACAGAGCTAAGTAATAAAGTAGATGCTGTTTGTAGCTGCTTCTATAAAACAAATTCTGTACTTCCTGTTTGCCTCGTCGTTCTAAGTACCAGAAAGCTTAACACCATTGAACACAATGAAAATCCAATTGAACTTGTAATAAAATAATCTGTTATCTTCTAACAGGATGGCAGCACACACACAGAGCTAAGTAATAAAGGCCTTTAAATATACACACAGGCTAAAATCAAGTCTTTGACAGTGCTGCACCTGATCGGAGAAGCGATCCCTGGCCGGAGAAGCGATCCCTGGCCGGAGAAGCGATCCCTGGCCGGAGAAGCGATCCCTGGCCGGAGAAGCGATCCCTGGCCGGTAGAAAACGATCCCTGGCCGGAGAAGCGATCCCTGGCCGGAGAAGCGATCCCTGGCCGGAGAAGCGATCCCTGGCCGGAGAAGCGATCCCTGGCCGGAGAAGCGATCCCTGGCCGGAGGAGCGATCCCTGGCCGGAGAAGCGATCCCTGGCCGGAGGAGCGATCCCTGGCCGGAGGAGCGATCCCTGGCCGGAGAAGCGATCCCTGGCCGGAGAAGCGATCCCTGGCCGGAGAAGCGATCCCTGGCCGGAGGAGCGATCCCTGGCCGGAGGAGCGATCCCTGGCCGGAGAAGCGATCCCTGGCCGGAGAAGCGATCCCTGGCCGGAGAAGCGATCCCTGGCCGGAGGAGCGATCCCTGGCCGGAGGAGCGATCCCTGGCCGGAGGGCGCCCGGGAAATTGTGCTATTTATTTTTTGTTTAAAATCATTATTGTTGTATTGTTTCACTAATGTTTTTCCTTGTCCTGGGTTAGGTGGTAGTTTATGCTGGTAACAGGTATCACCAGCCAGCTTCAGTCCATACCGCACCAGGAGTAGAAACTCCCCAAATACAGGTGAGCCAATCTTGTAGCGTCATAACCCAAGAAGACTGGAGGCTGTAATCGCTGCCAAAGGTGCTTCAACAAAGCACTGAGTTAAAGGGTCTGAAGACTTCAATGCATTTAAGATAACTGGGAACTCAGAAAAACATATCATTTTCAATGGTCATCCAACTAGGAATTCCCAAGTTGTAACCTCTGGCATCTTTCCAAAGCGTTAACTTTTCGACCTGAAGAAAAACTGAAGTTGATCCGTGTTTTTGTTTGCCTGTTCCCAGTTGTCTTATAAAAACTGAATCGTTCTCTTTGATGACCTCATCTCAGCCAATCAGAAAACCCGGGCCGGCCCATCTTCGTAGGTCAGTCAAATGCTTAATACTGATTATTATGACAACAGAAAAATGGTGCAAAAGTCATTAAAACAGTCATTAAAACAGGCCCATGTCACGATTATTATATATATAATAATAATAATAATAATAATCGTGACATGGGCCTGTTTTAATGACTTTTGCACAATTTTTCTGTTGTCATAATATATATATATACACACAGACACACAATAACAAGGTAATTTATTAGGTACACCATCCCGCTCACGAAAATGGTTTGCTCCGTCAGACAGTGAGTCATGTGACCATGGCTCGCTATATAAAGCAGCTAGCTAACATAATGTCCCTGCAACAGCCCATCTGTGAAAAGGACCTGCGAGTTGTTGCCCATTCTAATGTTCAAGGCATCGAAGGCATTCAGTTACTGTTTGAATGAACACTAGAATGGGAAAACAACTCTTAGGTCCTGGTCACGGATTGGCTATTGCAGGGACATTATGTTAGCTAGCTGCTGCATGGCTTGCTATATAAAGTAGGCAGACAGGCATCAAGGCATTCAGTTACTGTTTGAATGAACACTAGAATGGGAAAACAACTCGTAGGTCCTGGTCACGGATTGGCTATTGCAGGGACATTATGTTAGCTAGCTGCTGCATGGCTTGCTATATAAAGTAGGCAGACAGGCATCAAGGCATTCAGTTACTGTTTAAATGAACATTAGAATGGGAAAACAACTCGTAGGTCCTTGTCACGGATTGGCTGTTGCAGCAGACGACCACACCGGGTTCCTATCAGATAAAAACAACAAGAAGAGGCTCCCAGTGGGCACGTGATCATCAACACTGGACAACTGAGGAGTGGAAAAGCAGTGCCTGGTCCGACCAATCCTGGTTCCTGTTGCGTCATGCTGATGTCAGGGTTTGGCGTAAGCAGCATGAGTCCATGGCCACATCCTGTCTGGTGTCGACGGAACAGGCTGGTGGTGTAATGGTGTGGGGAATGTTTTCCTGGCACACGTTAGGTCCCTTGATACCAATTCAGCAAACATTTCCATGCCACTAAGAATTCAGGCTGTTCTGGAGGCAAAGGGGGGGTCCGATCGGATGCACCTAGCACACAGAGTATACAAAAGAAAGAACACCTGCTCTTTCCATGATAAGACTGACCAGGTCAATGAGGAGTTCCTATTGGCTGATACACTGACTGGACAGAACATTAGGAACACCTGCTCTTTCCATGATAGACTGACCATGTGAATCCAGGAGAAAGCTGCGATCCCTTAAATCCACTTCAGTGTAGATCAGAGCTGCCCAACCCTCTTCCTAGAGATCTACTGTCCTGTTGAGAGCTGCCGAACCCTCTTCCTGGAGATCTACTGTCCTGTTGAGAGCTGCCCAACCCTCTTCCTGGAGATCTACTGTCCTGTTGAGAGCTGCCCAACCCTCTTCCTGGAGATCTACTGTCCTGTTGAGAGCTGCCCAACCCTCTTCCTAGAGATCTACTGTCCTGTTGAGAGCTGCCCAACCCTCTTCCTGGAGATCTACTGTCCTGTTGAGAGCTGCCCAACCCTCTTCCTGGAGATCTACTGTCCTGTTGAGAGCTGCCCAACCCTCTTCCTGGAGATCTACTGTCCTGTTGAGAGCTGCCCAACCCTCTTCCTGGAGATCTACTGTCCTGTTGAGAGCTGCCCAACCCTCTTCCTGGAGATCGACTGTCCTGTTGAGAGCTGCCCAACCCTCTTCCTGGAGATCTACTGTCCTGTTGTGAGGTGCCCAACCCTCTTCCTGGAGATCTACTGTCCTGTTGAGAGCTGCCCAACCCTCTTCCTGGAGATCTACTGTCCTGTTGAGAGCTGCCCAACCCTCTTCCTGGAGATCTACTGTCCTGTTGAGAGCTGCCCAACCCTCTTCCTGGAGATCTACTGTCCTGTTGAGAGCTGCCCAACCCTCTTCCTGGAGATCGACTGTTGTTTGTTTTCATTCCAAGTAGATAAACCCACAGGACAGTAGATCTCCAGGAAGAGGGTTGGACTGAAAACCCACAGGACAGTAGATCTCCAGGAAGAGGGTTGGACTGAAAACCCACAGGACAGTAGATCTCCAGGAAGAGGGTTTGGACTGAAAACCCACAGGACAGTAGATCTCCAGGAAGAGGGTTGGACTGAAAACCCACAGGACAGTAGATCTCCAGGAAGAGGGTTGCGCTGGCCTGGTGTAGATGAAGGGGTGGAGACACATTCAAGAATAATTTTTAAGCCTCGATACAATTCAGACATGGACTAAAGTTTGTGTGCCCCATTCAGTGGATGAATGGGGTACGGTAGTAGGTGGTAGTAGATGGTAGTAGGTGGTAGTAGGTGGTAGTAGATGGTAGTAGGTGGTAGTAGATGGTAGTAGGTGGTAGTAGGTGGTAGTAGATGGTAGTAGGTGGTAGTAGATGGTAGTAGGTGGTAGTAGGTGGTAGTAGATGGTAGTAGGTGCCAGGCGCACCGGTTTGTGTCAAGAACTGCAACGCTGCTGGGGTTTTTCACACTCCAGTTTCCTGTGTGTATCAAGAATGGTCCACCACCCAAAGGACATCCAGCCAACTTGACAACTGTGGGAAGCATTTAAATCAAACATGTGGAATGCTGTCGACACCTTGTGTGAGAGAGTGTGTGTGAGAGAGAGTGTGTGTGTGTGAGAGAGTGTGTGTGAAAGAGAGTGTGTGAAAGTGTGTGTGTGAGAGTGTGTGTGGGGTGGGGGTTGGGTAGGTGTGTGGGTGTTTAGTCTAAGTAATTCTGTGAGCAGCTCTCGAGGTTTTGTGGTTCGGGGGGGTAATAACAGGACGACTCCAGACATGAGTGATTCAGAGAGAACAGTAGTTCCAACCAATAGCCTTGTTGCAGAGAGAACAGTAGTTCCAACCAATAGCCTTGTTTCAGAGAGAACAGTAGTTCCAACCAATAGCCTTGTTTCCTGAGAAATACAATGTTTTGTTGGTGTGAACCAGCCAACCTGGACTGTTTTTGCAGTATGCCGACCCCTTTCATTACATACTCTGGATTAGTCACCGGGTTGCCAGGTTGGGTCACCGAGTTGCCAGGTTGGGTCACCGAGTTGCCAGGTTGGGTCACCGAGTTGCCAGGTTGGGTCACCGAGTGTTGCCAGGTTGGGTCACCGAGTGTTGCCAGGTTGGGTCACCGAGTGTTGCCAGGTTGGGTCACAGAGTGTTGCCAGGTTAGGTCACAGAGTGTTGCCAGGTTGGGTCACAGAGTGTTGCCAGGTTGGGTCACAGAGTGTTGCCAGGTTGGGTCACAGAGTGTTGCCAGGTTGGGTCACAGAGTGTTGCCAGGTTGGGTCACAGAGTGTTGCCAGGTTGGGTCACAGAGTGTTGCCAGGTTGGGTCACAGAGTGTTGCCAGGTGGGTCACAGAGTGTTGCCAGGTTGGGTCACAGAGTGTTGCCAGGTTGGGTCACAGAGTGTTGCCAGGTTGGGTCACAGAGTGTTGCCAGGTTGGGTCACAGAGTGTTGCCAGGTTGGGTCACAGAGTGTTGCCAGGTTGGGTCACAGAGTGTTGCCAGATTGGGTCACAGAGTTGCCAGATTGGGTCACAGAGTTGCCAGATTGGGTCACAGAGTTGCCAGATTGGGTCACAGAGTTGCCAGATTGGGTCACAGAGTTGCCAGATTGGGTCACACCGAGTTGCCAGGTTGGGTCACAGAGTTGCCAGGTTGGGTCACAGAGTTGCCAGGTTGGGTCACCGAGTTGCCAGGTTGGGTCACCGAGTTGCCAGGTTGGGTCACAGAGTTGCCAGATTTGTGATCTCTTACCAAAGGCGTTGAGGGGGAAAAAACTGGAGATTAAGATCTCTAAAATAATTCAGATCGGACAACGTAAACTTTTAAATTATCTTTTTAATTCCACATACATGAAATAACATTTCCCTCCAGATAACAGTTATGGGTGTTTCGTATGAAAATTTCCAAAAAGACATGGACAAAGACAACCAGCCCAACAACAACCTCCCTTTTCTCCCCATTAACTAGTTCTTAACCACAAGTATCAAAAGGAAAAAGGAAAATAAAAACTAGGGATGGAAAGAAGAAGCAGCAACTAGAAGCAGCAACGAGGGGAAATTCTTCCTTTGCTCTGTTGGTTTAAAAACAGTCTAAGTATTAGGAGTCCTCTTTGTTCTAGACGTTTCCCAAACCTCCTACTTGACACAGAAATACAAAATGACGTTAGCAGGTCAGTGAAACTGAAGAAGAAGAAAGTGGAGCAGAACAGTTAAGTTAGGTTAGGTTAATGGAATGTAACATCACTATCCAAGGTTTCCCTCTCAGCTGGAACCCTACTCCCTACATAGTGCACTACTGGAACCCTACTCCCTACATAGTGCACTACTGGAACCCTACTCCCTACATAGTGCACTACTGGAACCCTACTCCCTACATAGTGCACTACTGGAACCCTACATAGTGCACTACTGGAACCCTACTCCCTACATAGTGCACTACTGGAACCCTACTCCCTATATAGTGCACTACTGGAACCCTACATAGTGCACTACTGGAACCCTACATAGTGCACTACTGGAACCCTACATAGTGCACTACTGGAACCCTACTCCCTACATAGTGCACTACTGGAACCCTACTCCCTACATAGTGTACAGGTTGTTTGACCAAGGTCCATAGGGTTCTGGTCTAAAAGTAGTGTACTTCATAGGGAATAGGGTGCCATTTGGGGAGCAGTACAACGACCACGCCAACCCACCATCGATAAGACGCCGTCAGTCGCCTGGCTACAGACTAAAACCGCTCGCTGCTGCCTCCTCCAATCAAGAGAGACTGATGTCGAACCACAAATGAATCAAGCAATGTTGTCAAGCACAAGATCTTTACCATGTAGACAGGTAGAGGACTAGACCAGGTTAATTCACAACCTGAACACAGGTAGAGGACTAGACCAGGTTAATTCCCAACCCGAACACAGGTAGAGGACTAGACCAGGTTAATTCACAACCTGAACACAGGTAGAGGACTAGACCAGGTTAATTCCCAACCCGTACACAGGTAGAGGACTAGACCAGGTTAGTTCACAACCTGAACACAGGTAGAGGACTAGACCAGGTTAATTCACAACCTGAACACAGGTAGAGGACTAGACCAGGTTAATTCACAACCTGAACACAGGTAGAGGACTAGACCAGGTTAGTTCCCAACCTGAACACAGGTAGAGGACTAGACCAGGTTAATTCCCAACCTGAACACAGGTAGAGGACTAGACCAGGTTAATTCACAACCTGAACACAGGTGGAGGACTAGACCAGGTTAATTCACAACCTGAACACAGGTGGAGGACTAGACCAGGTTAATTCACAACCTGAACACAGGTGGAGGACTAGACCAGGTTAATTCACAACCTGAACACAGGTGGAGGACTAGACCAGGTTAATTCACAACCTGACCACAGGTAGAGGACTAGACCAGGTTAGTTCACAACCTGACCACAGGTAGAGGACTAGACCAGGTTAGTTCACAACCTGAACACAGGTAGAGGACTAGACCAGGTTAGTTCACAACCTGAACACAGGTAGAGGACTAGACCAGGTTAATTCCCAACCTGAACACAGGTGGAGGACTAGACCAGGTTAATTCACAACCTGACCACAGGTAGAGGACTAGACCAGGTTAGTTCACAACCTGAACACAGGTAGAGGACTAGACCAGGTTAATTCCCAACCTGAACACAGGTGGAGGACTAGACCAGGTTAATTCCCAACCTGAACACAGGTGGAGGACTAGACCAGGTTAATTCCCAACCTGAACACAGGTGGAGGACTAGACCAGGTTAATTCCCAACCTGAACACAGGTAGAGGACTAGACCAGGTTAATTCCCAACCTGAACACAGGTAGAGGACTAGACCAGGTTAATTCCCAACCTGAACACAGGTAGAGGACTAGACCAGGTTAATTCCCAACCTGAACACAGGTAGAGGACTAGACCAGGTTAATTCCCAACCTGAACACAGGTAGAGGACTAGACCAGGTTAATTCCCAACCTGAACACAGGTAGAGGACTAGACCAGGTTAATTCCCAACCTGAACACAGGTAGAGGACTAGACCAGGTTAATTCCCAACCTGAACACAGGTAGAGGACTAGACCAGGTTAATTCCCAACCTGAACACAGGTAGAGGACTAGACCAGGTTAATTCCCAACCTGAACACAGGTGGAGGACTAGACCAGGTTAATTCCCAACCTGAACTTGCCACATTGCATGAATTGAGAACTACATGTAACACCCTGTTGCTCCGCCCACAAATAATTATACGCTCAGTAGACAAGTCCCTCACCCCAACATACCATAATATACGTCCCGAAACCCCTCCCACAACCAAGTCCTGGAAAGCAACTCCCCCCACAACCAAGTCCTGGAACGAAACCCCTCCCACAACCAAGTCCTGGAACGAAACCCCTCCCACAACCAAGTCCTGGAATGAAACCCCTCCCACAACCAAGTCCTGGAATGAAACCCCTCCCACAACCAAGTCCTGGAAAGCAACCCCCCACAACCAAGTCCTGGAACAAAACCCCTCCCACAGCCAAGTCCTGGAAAGCAACCCCCCCCCACAATGATTCCCGAAAGAAGAGTAAACGTATGGAGGTGTGAGACGACGTGACAGACAGAACTAAAGAGAAGCGTTGGGCAGGATGAGGTGGTCAGTCTGTCTGTCTCAGTGTTGATAGATAGAGGATGAGGACAGTCAGTCAGACAGACAGACAGACCAGGGAACAGGAACCAGGTCAGTCTCTACCCTCCTCAGCATCCTCTCCATCTCCCTGGTTGTCTGAGGTCCACAGCTACAGAGACGAGAGAGAGAGAGGACAGAGACGAGAGAGAGAGAGGACAGAGACGAGAGAGAGAGAGGACAGAGACGAGAGAGAGGACAGAGACGAGAGAGAGAGAGGACAGAGACGAGAGGACAGAGACGAGAGAGAGAGAGGACAGAGACGAGAGAGAGGACAGAGACGAGAGAGGACAGAGATGAGGACAGGGATTAACATGTTAAAAAAGACATTCACATTCAAATTACATGTCAGTAGAGCTGACCTCAGACTGAGTACATTCACTCATTCTACATTCTAGTCATTTAACAGACTCTCTGATCCAGAGCCACTAACAGTAGTGAGTCATTTAGCAGACTCTCTGATCCAGAGACACTAACAGTAGTGAGTCATTTAGCAGAGCCACTAACAGTAGTGAGTCATTTAGCAGACTCTCTGATCCAGAGCCACTAACAGTAGTGAGTCATTTAGCAGACTCTCTGATCCAGAGCCACTAACAGCAGTGAGTCATTTAGCAGACTCTCTGATCCAGAGCCATTTACAGCAGTGAGTCATTTAGCAGACTCTCTGATCCAGAGACACTAACAGTAGTGAGTCATTTAGCAGAGCCACTAACAGTAGTGAGTCATTTAGCAGACTCTCTGATCCAGAGCCACTAACAGTAGTGAGTCATTTAGCAGACTCTCTGATCCAGAGCCACTAACAGTAGTGAGTCATTTAGCAGACTCTCTGATCCAGAGCCACTAACAGTAGTGAGTCATTTAGCAGACTCTCTGATCCAGAGACACTAACAGCAGTGAGTCATTTAGCAGACTCTCTGATCCAGAGACACTAACAGTAGTGAGTCATTTAGCAGACTCTCTAATCCAGAGACACTAACAGTAGTGAGTCATTTAGCAGACTCTCTAATCCAGAGCCACTAACAGTAGTGAGTCATTTAGCAGACTCTCTGATCCAGAGACACTAACAGTAGTGAGTCATTTAGCAGACTCTCTGATCCAGAGACACTAACAGTAGTGAGTCATTTAGCAGACTCTCTAATCCAGAGCCACTAACAGTAGTGAGTCATTTAGCAGACTCTCTGATCCAGAGACACTAACAGTAGTGAGTCATTTAGCAGACTCTCTAATCCAGAGCCACTAACAGTAGTGAGTCATTTAGCAGACTCTCTAATCCAGAGCCACTAACAGTAGTGAGTCATTTAGCAGACTCTCTGATCCAGAGACACTAACAGCAGTGAGTCATTTAGCAGACTCTCTGATCCAGAGCCACTAACAGTAGTGAGTCATTTAGCAGACTCTGATCCAGAGCCACTAACAGTAGTGAGTCATTTAGCAGACTCTCTGATCCAGAGACACTAACAGTAGTGAGTCATTTAGCAGACTCTCTAATCCAGAGCCACTACAGTAGTGAGTCATTTAGCAGACTCTCTGATCCAGAGCCACTAACAGCAGTGAGTCATTTAGCAGACTCTCTACTGTACGTTTTCATATTTATCCCTACTGGGTAGACAGGTTACGTAGCTCCTCTTACCTTTGTCTCAGGAATATGTGACCAAAACAAAAACGGAGTGAGAGACACCGGTGACTCTCCGACATCGTAAAGTCAACCCAGTGACAACAGGGAACTATGATTTTAGTACACGACACTTACTGTCAAGTTGTCTCTCAGTAGCTGCATGATCAAGGTGCTGTCTTTGTAGGAGTCTTCACTCAGAGAATCCAGCTCTGCAATAGCGTCGTCGAAAGCCTGCAGGAAGAACAGAAAGATTTTTCTTTTTTAAAACACAGTGTCGTTCTACATTTCATATTGGATGACTGCGTATCGTTGGGTTTGGAGCTGGAGAGAAAGGCATCTCTCACTGTTACTTGGTCACGTGACATTAAAATCTGGAAGGAAGAGAGGGGTCACGCGCTTAGCTAGGGCGGCAGGGTAGCCTAGTGGTTAGAGCATTGGTAACCGAAAGGTTGCAAGTTCGAATCCCCGAGCTGACAAGGTACAAATCTGTCGTTCTGCCCCTGAACAGGCAGTTAACCCACTGTTCCTAGGCCGTCATTGAAAATAAGAATTTGTTCTTAACGGACTTGCCTAGTAAAATAAAGGTCAAATTAAATTAAAAACCTCGACTCTGATTGGCCCTCGTGTCGTTCATCAGGTTCTCCCGTAGGTGACAGGGAGACGTGTGGACAGAAACCGGGTGCTTCACAAAGCACGATCAAATTAATTAGCCAGTAATTTTGAGAAACATTGTGAAAGTTTGGTTTAATTTGACTAAAATAAAACCTTTGATAAGCAGCTAGTTAACTCCCATACCAATTTCAAATGTTTCGGAACTAATATCTGACTAACTAAGTTATTTCAGAATGAAAGTTAATTGTGTTAGCTAGCTATCCCCAGTTAGATAACGCTCTGTGCATTATGTTAGCTAGCTATCCCAGTTAGATAACGCTCTGTGACATTATGTTAGCTAGCTATCCCCAGTTAGATAATGCTCTGTGACGTTATGTTAGCTAGCTATCCCCAGTTAGATAATGATCTGTGACGTTATGTTAGCTAGCCATCCCCAGTTAGATAATGCTCTGTGACGTTATGTTAGCTAGCTATCCCCAGCTAGATAACGCTCTGTGACATTATGTTAGCTAGCTATCCCCAGCTAGATGCTCTGTGACATTATGTTAGCTAGCTATCCCCAGTTAGATAATGCTCTGTGACGTTATGTTAGCTAGCCATCCCCAGTTAGATAATGCTCTGTGACGTTATGTTAGCTAGCTATCCCCAGCTAGATAACGCTCTGTGACATTATGTTAGCTAGCTATCCCCAGCTAGATGCTCTGTGACATTATGTTAGCTAGCTATCCCCAGTTAGATAATGCTCTGTGACGTTATGTTAGCTAGCCATCCCCAGTTAGATAATGCTCTGTGACATTATGTTAGCTAGCTATCCCCAGCTAGATAATGCTCTGTGACATTATGTTAGCTAGCTATCCCCAGCTAGATAATGCTCTGTGACATTATGTTAGCTAGCTATCCCCAGTTAGATAATGCTCTGTGACGTTATGTTAGCTAGCCATCCCCAGTTAGATAATGCTCTGTGACATTATGTTAGCTAGCTATCCCCAGCTAGATAATGCTCTGTGACATTATGTTAGCTAGCTATCCCCAGTTAGATAATGCTCTGTGACGTTATGTTAGCTAGCTATCCCCAGTTAGATAATGCTCTGTGACGTTATGTTAGCTAGCTATCCCCAGTTAGATAACGCTCTGTGACATGTTAGCTAGCTATCCCCAGTTAGATAATGCTCTGTGACGTTATGTTAGCTAGCTATCCCCAGTTAGATAATGCTCTGTGCATTATGTTAGCTAGCTATCCCCAGTTAGATAATGCTCTGTGACGTTATGTTAGCTAGCTATCCCCAGTTAGATAATGCTCTGTGCATTATGTTAGCTAGCTATCCCCAGTTAGATAATGCTCTGTGACATTATGTAAGCTAGCTATCCCCAGTTAGATAACGCTCTGTGACGTTATGTTAGCTAGCTATCCCCAGTTAGATAATGCTCTGTGACGTTATGTTAGCTAGCTATCCCCAGTTAGATAACGCTCTGTGACATGTTAGCTAGCTATCCCCAGTTAGATAACGCTCTGTGACGTTATGTAAGCTAGCTATCCCCAGTTAGATAATGCTTTGTTATGTTAGCTAGCTATCCCCAGTTAGATAATGCTCTGTGACGTTATGTAAGCTAGCTATCCCCAGTTAGATAATGCTCTGTGACATTATGTTAGCTAGCTATCCCCAGTTAGATAATGCTTTGTTATGTTAGCTAGCTATCCCCAGTTAGATAATGCTCTGTGACATTATGTTAGCTAGCTATCCCCAGTTAGATAACGCTCTGTGCATTATGTTAGCTAGCTATAACGCTCTGTGACATTATGTTAGCTAGCTATCCCCAGTTAGATAATGCTCTGTGACGTTATGTTAGCTAGCTATCCCCAGTTAGATAATGCTCTGTGACGTTATGTTAGCTAGCCATCCCCAGTTAGATAATGCTCTGTGACATTATGTTAGCTAGCTATCCCCAGCTAGATAACGCTCTGTGACATTATGTTAGCTAGCTATCCCCAGCTAGATGCTCTGTGACATTATGTTAGCTAGCTATCCCCAGTTAGATAATGCTCTGTGACGTTATGTTAGCTAGCTATCCCCAGTTAGATAATGCTCTGTGACGTTATGTTAGCTAGCTATCCCCAGTTAGATAACGCTCTGTGACGTTATGTTAGCTAGCTATCCCCAGTTAGATAATGCTCTGTGACATTATGTAAGCTAGCTATCCCCAGTTAGATAACGCTCTGTGACGTTATGTTAGCTAGCTATCCCCAGTTAGATAATGCTCTGTGACGTTATGTTAGCTAGCTATCCCCAGTTAGATAACGCTCTGTGACATGTTAGCTAGCTATCCCCAGTTAGATAACGCTCTGTGACGTTATGTAAGCTAGCTATCCCCAGTTAGATAATGCTTTGTTATGTTAGCTAGCTATCCCCAGTTAGATAATGCTCTGTGACGTTATGTAAGCTAGCTATCCCCAGTTAGATAATGCTCTGTGACATTATGTTAGCTAGCTATCCCCAGTTAGATAATGCTTTGTTATGTTAGCTAGCTATCCCCAGTTAGATAATGCTCTGTGACATTATGTTAGCTAGCTATCCCCAGTTAGATAATGCTCTGTGACGTTATGTTAGCTAGCTATCCCCAGTTAGATAATGCTCTGTGACGTTATGTTAGCTAGCTATCCCCAGTTAGATAATGCTCTGTGACGTTATGTTAGCTAGCTATCCCCAGTTAGATAACGCTCTGTGACGTTATGTAAGCTAGCTATCCCCAGTTAGATAATGCTTTGTTATGTTAGCTAGCTATCCCCAGTTAGATAATGCTCTGTGACGTTATGTAAGCTAGCTATCCCCAGTTAGATAATGCTCTGTGACGTTATGTTAGCTAGCTATCCCCAGTTAGATAATGCTCTGTGACGTTATGTTAGCTAGCTATCCCCAGTTAGATAATGCTCTGTGACATTATGTTAGCCAGCTATCCCCAGTTAGATAACGCTCTGTGACGTTATGTTAGCTAGCTATCCCCAGTTAGATAACGCTCTGTGACGTTATGTTAGCTAGCTATCCCCAGTTAGATAACGCTCTGTGACGTTATGTTAGCTAGCTATCCCCAGTTAGATAACGCTCTGTGACGTTATGTTAGCTAGCTATCCCCAGTTAGATAACGCTCTGTGACGTTATGTTAGCTAGCTATCCCCAGTTAGATAACGCTCTGTGAGTTATGTTAGCTAGCTATCCCCAGTTAGATAACGCTCTGTGACGTTATGTTAGCTAGCTATCCCCAGTTAGATAACGCTCTGTGACGTTATGTTAGCTAGCTATCCCCAGTTAGATAACGCTCTGTGACGTTATGTTAGCTAGCTATCCCCAGTTAGATAACGCTCTGTGCATTATGTAAGCTAGCTATCCCCAGTTAGATAATGCTCTGTGACGTTATGTTAGCTAGCTATCCCCAGTTAGATAACGCTCTGTGACATTATGTTAGCTAGCTATCCCCAGTTAGATAACGCTCTGTGACGTTATGTTAGCTAGCTATCCCCAGTTAGATAACGCTCTGTGACGTTATGTTAGCTAGCTATCCCCAGTTAGATAATGCTCTGTGAGCAACAAAAATATAAAAAACGCAACATGCAACAATGATTTTACTGAGCTACGGTTCATATAAGTAAATTGAAACTCACTTCATTAGGCCCTAACCTATGAATGTCACATGAATGGGAATAGAGATATTAATCTGTTGGTGACAGATCCCTTCAAACAGTTAGGGGGCGTGGATCAGAAAACCAGTCAGTATCTGGCGTGGATCGGAAAACCAGTCAGTATCTGGCGTGGATCGGAAAACCAGTCAGTATCTGGCGTGGATCGGAACACCAGTCAGTATCTGGCGTGGATCGAAAACCAGTCAGTATCTGGCGTGGATCGGAAAACCAGTCAGTATCTGGTGGATCGGAAAACCAGTCAGTATCTGGCGTGGATCGGAAAACCAGTCAGTATCTGGCGTGGATCGGAAAACCAGTCAGTATCTGGCGTGGATCGGAAAACCAGTCAGTATCTGGCGTGGATCGGAAAACCAGTCAGTATCTGGCGTGGATCGGAAAACCAGTCAGTATCTGGCGTGGATCGGAAAACCAGTCAGTATCTGGCGTGGATCGGAAAACCAGTCAGTATCTGGCGTGGATCGGAAAACCAGTCAGTATCTGGCGTGGATCGGAAAACCAGTCAGTATCTGGCGTGGATCGGAAAACCAGTCAGTATCTGGCGTGGATCGGAAAACCAGTCAGTATCTGGCGTGGATCGGAAAACCAGTCAGTATCTGGCGTGGATCGGAAAACCAGTCAGTATCTGGCGTGGATCGGAAAACCAGTCAGTATCTGGCGTGGATCGGAACACCAGTCAGTATCTGGCGTGGATCAGAACACCAGTCAGTATCTGGCGTGGATCAGAAAACCAGTCAGTATCTGGTGTGGATCAGAAAACCAGTCAGTATCTGGTGTGGATCAGAAAACCAGTCAGTATCTGGTGTGGATCAGAAAACCAGTCAGTATCTGGTGTGGATCAGAAAACCAGTCAGTATCTGGTGTGGATCAGAAAACCAGTCAGTATCTGGTGTGGATCAGAAAACCAGTCAGTATCTGGTGTGGATCAGAAAACCAGTCAGTATCTGGTGTGGATCAGAACACCAGTCAGTATCTGGTGTGGATCAGAAAACCAGTCAGTATCTGGTGTGGATCAGAAAACCAGTCAGTATCTGGTGTGGATCGGAAAACCAGTCAGTATCTGGTGTGGATCGGAAAACCAGTCAGTATCTGATGTGGATCGGAACACCAGTCAGTATCTGGTGTGGATCGGAACACCAGTCAGTATCTGGTGTGGATCAGAAAACCAGTCGGTATCTGGTGTGGATCAGAACACCAGTCAGTATCTGGTGTGGATCAGAAAACCAGTCAGTATCTGGTGTGGATCAGAACACCAGTCAGTATCTGGTGTGGATCAGAAAACCAGTCAGTATCTGGTGTGACCACTGTTCGCCTCGTGCAGCGAGACACATCTCCTTCACACAGAGTTGATCAGGCTGTTGATTGTGGCCTGGGGAATGTTGGGTAGCCTGTCTGGTAAGTATGCAGGCCATGGAAGAACTGGGACATTTTCAACTTCCAGGAACTATGTACAGATCCTTGCGACATGGAGCTGTGCATTATCACGCTGAAACGTGAGGTGATGGCGGCGGATAGATGGCACGACAATGGGGCCTCGGGATCTCGTCACGGTATCTCTGTGCATTATCACGCTGAAACGTGAGGTGATGGCGGCGGATAGATGGCACGACAGAGGCCTCGGGATCTCGTCACAGTATCTCTGTGCATTATCACGCTGAAACGTGAGGTGATGGCGGGGGATAGATGGCACGAATGGGGCCTCGGGATCTCGTCACGGTATCTCTGGCCACGCTGAAACGTGAGGTGATGGCGGGATCTCGTCTCGGTATCTCTGTGCATTCAAATTGACATCAATAAAAATGCAATTGTGTTCGTTGTCCGTAGCTTACGCCTGCCCATTACCATAACCCCACTGCCACCATGGGGCACTCTGTTCACAACGTTGACATCAGTAAACCCCTCTGAAACACAACGCCACACTGCCCGGTACAGTTGAAACCGGAATTAATCCGTGAAGAGCACATAAGGTAGCCTAGTGGTTAGAGCGTTGGACTAGTAACCGAAAGGTTGCAAGTTCAAATCCGTCGTTCTGCCCCTGAACAAGGCAGTTAACCCACTGTTCCTAGACCGTCATTGAAAATAAGAATTTGTTCTTAACTGACTTGCCTCGTTAAATAAAGGTAAAATAAATAAAAACTTCTCCAGCGTACCAGTGGCCATCGAAGGTTGAGCATTTCCCCACTGAAGTCGGTTACGATGCCGAACTGCAGTCAGGTCAAGACCCCGGTGAGGACGACGAGCACGCAGATGAGCTTCCCTGAGACGGTTTCTTGACAGTTTGAGCAGAAATTCTCCAGTTGTGTCAACCCACGGTTTCATCAGCTGTGCGGGTGGCTGGTCTCCGATGATCCCCGAGGTGAAGAAGCCGGATGTGGAGGTCCTGGGTTGGCGTGGTAACACGTGGTCTGAGGTGAAGAAGCCGGACGTGGAGGTCCTGGGTTGGCGTGGTAACACGTGGTCTGAGGTGAAGAAGCCGGATGTGGAGGTCCTGGGTTGGCGTGGTAACACGTGGTCTGAGGTGAAGAAGCCGGATGTGGAGGTCCTGGGTTGGCGTGGTAACACGTGATCTGAGGTGAAGAAGCCGGATGTAGAGGTCCTGGGTTGGCGTGGTAACACGTGGTCTGAGGTGAAGAAGCCGGATGTGGAGGTCCTGGGTTGGCATGGTAACACGTGGTCTGAGGTGAAGAAGCCGGATGTGGAGGTCCTGGGTTGGCATGGTAACACGTGATCTGCGGTTGTGAGGCCCGGTTGGACGTACAGCAAACGTGTTCTAAGACGACGTTGGAGGCGGCTTATGGTAGAGAAATGTACATTAAATTATGTTTTGTGACAAAACTGCATATTTGAGAGTGTCTTTTTATTGTCCCCCAGCACAAGGTGCACCTGTGTAATGATCATGCGGTTTAATCAGCTTATTGATATGCCACACCTGTCCAGGTGGATGGATTATCTTGGTAAAGGAGAAATGCTCACTAACAGAGATGTCAACAAATTTGTGCATAACATTTGAGAGAAATAGTATTTTTGTGAGTATGGAACATTTCTGGGATCTTTTATTTCAGCTCATGAATCACGGGACCAACACTTTACCTGTTGCGTTTATATTTTTGTCCAGTATTGATGCGCAATGGATTATGATCATTGTAGTTAATTACCACATTTTATGCGCTAAACTATGTATAATATTGGCCTGTTGGAAACTACAACTCCCTACTGCCTCACAGTTCAGGGTGGATCTGATTTATCTCTAGAGAAACTACAACTCCCTACTGCCTCACAGTTCAGGGTGGATCTGATTTATCTCTAGAGAAACTACAACTCCCTACTACATCACAGTTCAGGCTGGAATGAAATGTTTACTGACAATAATGAGACTATATTCACAAGGAGTACCAGTATAAACGCCCTAGAGCAGTGACCCCAGGTATAAAGGCCCTAGAGCAGTGACCCCAGGTATAAAGACCCTAGAGCAGTGACCCCATGTATAAAGGCCCTAGAGCAGTGACCCCATGTATAAAGGCCCTAGAGCAGTGACCCCAGGTATAAAGACCCTAGAGCAGTGACCCCAGGTATAAAGGCCCTAGAGCAGTGACCCCAGGTATAAAGGCACTACTAGAGCAGTGACCCCAGGTATAAAGGCCCTAGAGCAGTGACCCCATGTATAAAGGCCCTAGAGCAGTGACCCCAGGTATAAAGACCCTAGAGCAGTGACCCCAGGTATAAAGGCCCTAGAGCAGTGACCCCAGGTATAAAGGCCCTAGAGCAGTGACCCCAGGTATAAAGGCCCTAGAGCAGTGACCCCAGGTATAAAGGCCCTAGAGCAGTGACCCCAGGTATAAAGGCCCTAGAGCAGTGACCCCAGGTATAAAGGCCCTAGAGCAGTGACCCCAGGTATAAACGCCCTACAGCAGTGACCCCATGTATAACGGCCCTACAGCAGTGACCCCAGTGACCCCAGGTATAAAGGCCCTAGAGCAGTGACCCCAGGTATAAAGGCACTACTAGAGCAGTGACCCCAGGTATAAAGGCCCTAGAGCAGTGACCCCAGGTATAAAGGCCCTAGAGCAGTGACCCCAGGTATAAAGGCCCTACAGCAGTGACCCCAGGTATAAACGCCCTACAGCAGTGACCCCAGGTATAAAGGCCCTAGAGCAGTGACCCCAGGTATAAAGGCCCTAGAGCAGTGACCCCAGGTATAAAGGCCCTAGAGCAGTGACCCCAGTGACCCCAGGTATAAAGGCACTAGAGCAGTGACCCCAGGTATAAAGGCCCTAGAGCAGTGACCCCAGGTATAAAGGCCCTAGAGCAGTGACCCCAGGTATAAAGGCCCTAGAGCAGTGACCCCAGGTATAAAGACCCTAGAGCAGTGACCCCAGGTATAAAGGCCCTAGAGCAGTGACCCCAGGTATAAAGGCCCTAGAGCAGTGACCCCAGGTATAAAGGCCCTAGAGCAGTGACCCCAGGTATAAGCAGTGACCCCAGGTATAAAGGCCCTAGCAGTGACCCCAGGTATACCCCAGGTATAAAGGCCCTAGAGCAGTGACCCCAGGTATAAACGCCCTACAGCAGTGACCCCATGTATAACGGCCCTAGTGACCCCAGTGTGTATAAAGAGAGCAGTGAACCCAGGTATAAAGGCCCTAGAGCAGTGACCCCAGGTATAAAGACCCTAGAGCAGTGACCCCATGTATAAAGGCCCTACAGCAGTGAACCCAGGTATAAAGGCCCTAGAGCAGTGACCCCATGTATAAAGGCCCTAGAGCAGTGACCCCATGTATAAAGACCCTAGAGCAGTGACCCCATGTATAAAGACCCTAGAGCAGTGACCCCAGGTATAAAGGCCCTAGAGCAGTGACCCCAAGTATAAAGACCCTAGAGCAGTGACCCCATGTATAAAGACCCTAGAGCAGTGACCCCAGTGACCCCATGTATAAAGACCCTAGAGCAGTGACCCCAGGTATAAAGACCCTAGAGCAGTGACCCCATGTATAAAGACCCTAGAGCAGTGACCCCATGTATAAAGGCCCTAGAGCAGTGACCCCAGGTATAAAGGCACTAGAGCAGTGACCCCATGTATAAAGACCCTAGAGCAGTGACCCCATGTATAAAGACCCTAGAGCAGTGACCCCAGGTATAAAGGCCCTAGAGCAGTGACCCCATGTATAAAGGCCCTAGAGCAGTGACCCCAGGTATAAAGGCCCTAGAGCAGTGACCCCATGTATAAAGACCCTAGAGCAGTGAACCCAGGTATAAAGGCCCTAGAGCAGTGACCCCATGTATAAAGGCCCTAGAGCAGTGACCCCATGTATAAAGGCCCTAGAGCAGTGACCCCAGGTATAAAGGCCCTAGAGCAGTGACCCCATGTATAAAGGCCCTAGAGCAGTGACCCCATGTATAAAGGCCCTAGAGCAGTGACCCCAGGTATAAAGGCCCTAGAGCAGTGACCCCAGGTATAAAGGCCCTAGAGCAGTGACCCCAGGTATAAAGGCCCTAGAGCAGTGACCCCAGGTATAAAGGCCCTAGAGCAGTGACCCCAGGTATAAAGGCCCTAGAGCAGTGACCCCAGGTATAAAGGCCCTAGAGCAGTGACCCCAGGTATAAAGGCCCTAGAGCAGTGACCCCAGGTATAAAGGCCCTAGAGCAGTGACCCCATGTATAAAGGCCCTAGAGCAGTGACCCCAGGTATAAAGGCCCTAGAGCAGTGACCCTATGTATAAAGACCCTAGAGCAGTGACCCCATGTATAAAGACCCTAGAGCAGTGACCCCATGTATAAAGACCCTAGAGCAGTGACCCCAGTGACCCCAGGTATAAAGGCCCTAGAGCAGTGACCCCATGTATAAAGGCCCTAGAGCAGTGACCCCATGTATAAAGGCCCTAGAGCAGTGACCCCAGGTATAAAGGCCCTAGAGCAGTGACCCCAGGTATAAAGGCCCTAGAGCAGTGACCCCAGGTATAAAGGCCCTAGAGCAGTGACCCCATGTATAAAGGCCCTAGAGCAGTGACCCCAGGTATAAAGGCCCTAGAGCAGTGACCCCATGTATAAAGGCCCTAGAGCAGTGACCCCAGGTATAAAGGCCCTAGAGCAGTGACCCCATGTATAAAGGCCCTAGAGCAGTGACCCCAGGTATAAAGGCCCTAGAGCAGTGACCCCAGGTATAAAGGCCCTAGAGCAGTGACCCCAGGTATAAAGGCCCTAGAGCAGTGACCCCAGGTATAAAGGCCCTAGAGCAGTGACCCCATGTATAAAGACCCTAGAGCAGTGACCCCAGGTATAAAGGCCCTAGAGCAGTGACCCCATGTATAAAGGCCCTAGAGCAGTGACCCCAGGTATAAAGGCCCTAGAGCAGTGACCCCAGGTATAAAGGCCCTAGAGCAGTGACCCCAGGTATAAAGGCCCTAGAGCAGTGACCCCATGTATAAAGGCCCTAGAGCAGTGACCCCAGGTATAAAGGCCCTAGAGCAGTGACCCCAGGTATAAAGGCCCTAGAGCAGTGACCCCATGTATAAAGGCCCTAGAGCAGTGACCCCATGTATAAAGACCCTAGAGCAGTGACCCCATGTATAAAGGCCCTAGAGCAGTGACCCCATGTATAAAGGCCCTAGAGCAGTGACCCCATGTATAAAGACCCTAGAGCAGTGACCCCATGTATAAAGGCCCTAGAGCAGTGACCCCAGGTATAAAGACCCTAGAACAGTGACCCCATGTATAAAGGCCCTAGAGCAGTGACCCCATGTATAAAGGCCCTAGAGCAGTGACCCCATGTATAAAGGCCCTAGAGCAGTGACCCCAGGTATAAAGGCCCTAGAGCAGTGACCCCAGGTATAAAGGCCCTAGAGCAGTGACCCCATGTATAAAGGCCCTAGAGCAGTGACCCTATGTATAAAGGCCCTAGAGCAGTGACCCCAGGTATAAAGGCCCTAGAGCAGTGACCCCAGGTATAAAGGCCCACATTTCACGGGGTCACTTCAGTCCCAAACCAATCTTTTTCTTCTTCTCTTCTAACTCAGGCACCGACGACCCTTTGAAAACAACCCGCGACCCACCAGTCGAGACTCTCTGCCCTATCAGGACTGTCAACCTCATCATCAAGCGGCCATCTTGGACGGGCTCATCACCACATACCGTCTTGGCCAGTTTGCAGGCCTGCTCGGGGGAGTTGAGGATCTCGTAGTAGAAGACAGAGAAGTTGAGAGCCAGGCCCAGACGAATCGGGTGGGTGGGTTGCATGTCCTTCTTGCTGATCTCAAACGCATCCTTATAGGCCTCCTGGGAGTTACCGATGATGGCTGGAGAGAGGAGAGAGGAAGATTAGAAATATACTACTTTAAATACATCTCTTTAAGGGGATAACAGCAACAGTCATTTTGACGAATAACTTTTATTTCAGACAGTGTTCAGTCTTTAAGATTAGAAATTATAACCCCCCCCCCGTCTGTAGTCAGTGAGTGAAAGAGATAACGTTATCACAATGGTTGTCGTGGTAAAGGTGGGCGGGACCGTGGGCCTTACGAGGAGCATTAAGTTAAGGTCTACTTCCTGTGCCAGTTCCAGAGAGGTGGAGACTAGACGACGTCTTCCACTGTGCAGCTCAACACAACAGACTGACACGAAGAGGAACCGAGCCTTGCTTTAACTTCCTGTTCACACTAATCTCTCTCTGATTAGCATCTACTGGCCTCCCTCACAGCTTCCTGCAGTCACTAGAACCAGTCTCCCTCACAGCTTCCTGTAGTCACCAGAACCAGCCTCCCTCACAGCTTCCTTCAGTCACTAGAACCAGCCTCTACTGGCCTCCCTCACAGCTTCCTTCATTCACTAGAACCAGCCTCTACTGGCCTCCCTCACAGCTTCCTTCAGTCACTAGAACCAGCCTCTACTGGCCTCCCTCACAGCTTCCTGCAGTCACTAGAACCAGTCTCCCTCACAGCTTCCTGTAGTCACCAGAACCAGCCCCCCTCACAGCTTCCTGTAGTCACTAGAACCAGCCTCTACTGGCCTCCCTCACAGCTTCCTGCAGTCACAAGAACCAGCCTCTACTGGCCTCCCTCACAGCTTCCTTCAGTCACTAGAACCAGCCTCTACTGGCCTCCCTCACAGCTTCCTTCAGTCACTAGAACCAGCCTCTACTGGTCTCCCTCACAGCTTCCTGTAGTCACAAGAACCAGCCTCCCTCACAGCTTCCTGTAGTCACTACAACCAGCCTCTACTGGCCTCCCTCACAGCTTCCGTCAGTCACTAGAACCAGCCTCCCTCACAGCTTCCTGTAGTCACTAGAACCAGCCTCCCTCACAGCTTCCTGTAGTCACTACAACCAGCCTCTACTAGTCTCCCTCACAGCTTCCTGCAGTCACTAGAACCAGCCTCCCTCACAGCTTCCTGTAGTCACTACAACCAGCCTCCCTCACAGCTTCCTGTAGTCACTACAACCAGCCTCTACTGGCCTCCCTCACAGCTTCCTGTAGTCACTACAACCAGCCTCTACTGGCCTCCCTCAAAGCTTCATTCAGTCACTAGAACCAGCCTCCCTCACAGCTTCCTGCAGTCACTAGTACCAGCCCCCCCTCACAGCTTCCTTCAGTCACTAGAACCAGCCTCATCTGGCCTCCCTCACAGCTTCCTTCAGTCACTAGAACCAGCCTCATCTGGCCTCCCTCACAGCTTCCTGTAGTCACTACAACCAGCCACTAGAACCAGCCTCCCTCACAGCTTCCTTCAGTCACTAGAACCAGCCTCATCTGGCCTCCCTCACAGCTTCCTGTAGTCACTACAACCAGCCTCCCTCACAGCTTCCTTCAGCCACTAGAACCAGACTCCCTCACAGTTTCCTTCAGTGACTAGAACCAGTCACCCTCACAGCTTCCTTCAGTCACTAGAACCAGTCTCCCTCACAGCTTCCTTCAGTCACTAGAACCAGCCTCCCTCACAGCTTCCTTCAGCCACTAGAACCAGACTCCCTCACAGCTTCCTTCAGTCACTAGAACCAGCCTCCCTCACAGCTTCCTTCAGCCACTAGAACCAGACTCCCTCACAGTTTCCTTCAGTCACTAGAACCAGACTCCCTCACAGCTTCCTTCAGTCACTAGAACCAGCCTCCCTCACAGCTTCCTTCAGCCACTAGAACCAGACTCCCTCACAGTTTCCTTCAGTCACTAGAACCAGCCTCATATGGCCTCCCTCACAGCTTCCTTCAGTCACTAGAACCAGCCTCTACTGGCTTCCCTCACAGCTTCCTTCAGTCACTAGAACAAGTCTCCCTCACAGCTTTACTCCTATGAATAACACACCTAACCCTAATGACCCTGCTATGACTCCTATGAATAACACACCTAACCCTAATGACCCCGCTATGACTCCTATGAACAACACACCTAACCCTAATGACCCTGCTATGACTCCTATGAATAACACACCTAACCCTAATGACCCCGCTATGACTCCTATGAATAACACACCTAACCCTAATGACCCCGCTATGACTCCTATGAACAACACACCTAACCCTAATGACCCCGCTATGACTCCTATGAATAACACACCTAACCCTAATGACCCCACTATGACTCCTATGAACACACCTAACCCTAATGACCCTGCTATGACTCCTATGAACAACACACTTAACCCTAATGACCCCGCTATGACTCCTATGAACAAACCTAACCCTAATGACCCTGCTATGACTCCTATGAACAACACTAGGATTATGTAGGACACACCCTTATGTATCAGAGGGCCCAATGAGGTCAGTTTCCTGGGCGTGGCATCACCACGTAGTAAGGTTTATAGAAAACCTAAAGCCCTGGATCAACCAGAGGGCCACAGCTCTACTGCTGCATCACAAAGTAAACAGGCCACACCCTTCTCTTCCCCTCTCTCTCTCTCCTAGTGGCCCACCGGGCCGCCGAGCCAGCCGTTACCGGGCCGCCGAGCCAGCCGTTACCGGGCCGCCGAGCCAGCCGTTAACGGGCCTCTGAAACAATAATTCCATGAATGGCGTGGTATCCAACCAGCCACCCAGAACGGCAACTCCTCTCAACACAGACACACCTGTCTACCTGTTCCCCAACAGACACACCTGTCTACCTGTTCCCCAACACAGACACACCTGTCTACCTGTTCCCCAACACAGACACACCTGTCTTCCTGTTCCCCAACACAGACACACCTGTCTACCTGTTCCCCAACACAGACACACCTGTCTACCTGTTCCCCAACAGACACACCTGTCTACCTGTTCCCCAACAGACACACCTGTCTACCTGTTCCCCAACACAGACACACCCTGTCTACCTGTTCCCCAACACAGACACACCTGTTCCCCAACACAGACACACCTGTTCCCCAACACAGACACACCTGTTCCCCAACACAGACACACCTGTTCCCCAACACAGACACACCTGTCTTCCTGTTCCCCAACACAGACACACCTGTCTACCTGTTCCCCAACACAGACACACCCCGTCCTGTTCCCCACCAGACACACCTGTTCCCCAACACAGACACACCTGTTCCCCAACACAGACACACCTGTCTACCTGTTCCCCAACACAGACACACCTGTCTACCTGTTCCCCAACACAGACACACCTGTCTACCTGTTCCCCAACACAGACACACCTGTCTACCTGTTCCCCAACACAGACACACCTGTCTACCTGTTCCCCAACACAGACACACCCGTCTACCTGTTCCCCAACACAGACACACCCGTCTACCTGTTCCCCAACACAGACACACCCGTCTACCTGTTCCCCAACACCACACCCGTCTACCTGTTCCCCAACACAGACACACCTGTCCTGTTCCCCAACACAGACACACCCGTTCCTGTTCCCAACACAGACACACCTGTCTTCCTGTTCCCCAACACAGACACACCTGTCTACCTGTTCCCCAACACAGACACACCTGTCTACCTGTTCCCCAACAGACAGACACACAGACCTGTTCCCCAACACAGACACACCTGTCTACCTGTTCCCCAACACAGACACACCTGTCCCCAACACAGACACACCTGTCTACCTGTTCCCCACCTGTTCCCCAACACAGACACACACCCGTCTTCCTGTTCCCCAACACAGACACACCTGTCTACCTGTTCCCCAACACAGACACACCTTCCTGTTCCCCAACACAGACACACCTGTCTACCTGTTCCCCAACACAGACACACCTGTCTACCTGTTCCCCAACACAGACACACCTGTCTACCTGTTCCCCAACACAGACACACCTGTCTACCTGTTCCCCAACACAGACACACCTGTTCCCCAACACAGACACACCCGTCTACCTGTTCCCCAACACAGACACACCCGTCTACCTGTTCCCCAACACAGACACACCCGTCTACCTGTTCCCCACACAGACACACCCGTCTACCTGTTCCCCAACACAGACACACCCGTCTACCTGTTCCCCAACACAGACACACCCGTCTCCACCTGTTCCCCAACACAGACACACCCGTCTACCTGTTCCCCCCCAACACAGACAGACCTGTTCCCCACACAGACACACCCGTCTACCTGTTCCCCAACACAGACACACACCTGTCTACCTGTTCCCCAACACAGACACACCCGTCTACCTGTTCCCCAACACAGACACACCCGTCTACCTGTTCCCCAACACAGACACACCCGTCTACCTGTTCCCCAACACAGACACACCCGTCTACCTGTTCCCCAACACAGACACACCTGTCTACCTGTTCCCCAACACAGACACACCTGTCTACCTGTTCCCCAACACAGACACACCTGTTCCCCAACACAGACACACCCTGTCTACCTGTTCCCCAACACAGACACACCCGTCTACCTGTTCCCCAACACAGACACACCCGTCTTCCTGTTCCCCAACACAGACACACACCTGTCTACCTGTTCCCCAACACAGACACACACCTGTCTACCTGTTCCCCAACACAGACACACACCTGTCTACCTGTTCCCCAACACAGACACACCTGTCTACCTGTTCCCCAACACAGACACACCTGTCTACCTGTTCCCCAACACAGACACACCTGTCTACCTGTTCCCCAACACAGACACACCTGTCTACCTGTTCCCCACACACCTGTTCCCCAACACAGACACACCTGTCTAACCTGTCTACCCAACACAGACACACCTGTCTACCTGTTCCCCAACACCTGTCTGGTCTGTTCCCCAACACAGACACACCTACCTGTTCCCCAACACAGACACACCTGTCTACCTGTTCCCCAACACAGACACACCTGTCTACCTGTTCCCCAACACAGACACACCTGTCTACCTGTTCCCCAACACAGACACACCTGTCTTCCTGTTCCCCAACACAGACACACCTGTCTACCTGTTCCCCAACACAGACACACCTGTTCCCCAACACAGACACACCTGTTCCCCAACACAGACACACCTACCTGTTCCCCAACACAGACACACCCGTCTTCCTGTTCCCCAACACAGACACACCCCCGTCTACCTGTTCCCCAACACAGACACACACCCGTCTACCTGTTCCCCAACACAGACACACACCCGTCTTCCTGTTCCCCAACACAGACACACTACCTGTTCCCCAACAGACACACCTGTCTACCTGTTCCCCAACACAGACACACCTGTCTACCTGTTCCCCAACACAGACACAACACAGACACACACCTGTCTACCTGTTCCCCAACACAGACACACCCGTCTGTTCCCCAACACAGACACACCTGTCTACCTGTTCCCCAACACAGACACACCTGTCTACCTGTTCCCCAACACAGACACACACCTGTCTACCTGTTCCCCAACACAGACACACCTGTCTACCTGTTCCCCAACACAGACACACCTGTCTACCTGTTCCCCAACACAGACACACCTGTTCCCCAACACAGACACACCTGTCTACCTGTTCCCCAACACAGACACACCCGTCTGTTCCCCAACACAGACACACCTGTCTACCTGTTCCCCAACACAGACACACCCGTCTACCTGTTCCCCAACACAGACACACCCGTCTACCTGTTCCCCAACACAGACACACAACACAGACACACCCGTCTACCTGTTCCCCAACACAGACACACCCGTCTACCTGTTCCCCAACACAGACACACCCGTCTACCTGTTCCCCAACACAGACACACCCGTCTACCTGTTCCCCAACACAGACACACCCGTTCCTGTTCCCCAACACAGACACACCTGTCTACCTGTTCCCCAACACAGACACACCCTGTCTACCTGTTCCCCAACACAGACACACCCGTCTTCCAGACACACCCGTCTACCTGTTCCCCAACACAGACACACCCTGTCTTCCTGTTCCCCAACACAGACACACCTGTCTAACCTGTTCCCCAACACAGACACACCTGTCTAACCTGTCTCCCCCCCAACACAGACACACCTGTCTTCCAGTTCCCCCCCAACACAGACACACCTGTCTACCTGTTCCCCAACACAGACACACCTGTCTACCTGTTCCCCCCAAACACAGACACCTGTTCCCCACACAGACACACCTGTCTACCTGTTCCCCAACACAGACACACCTGTCTACCTGTTCCCCAACACAGACACACCTGTCTACCTGTTCCCCAACACAGACACACCTGTCTACCTGTTCCCCAACACAGACACACACCTGTCTACCTGTTCCCCAACACAGACACACCTGTTCCCCAACACAGACCTGTTCCACAGACAACACCTGTTCCCCAACACACACACCTGTCTACCTGTTCCCCAACACAGACACACCCTGTCTACCTGTTCCCCAACACAGACACACCTGTCTACCTGTTCCCCAACACAGACACACCTGTCTACCTGTTCCCCAACACAGACACACCTGTCTACCTGTTCCCCAACACAGACACACCTGTCTTCCTGTTCCCCAACACAGACACACCTGTCTACCTGTTCCCCAACACAGACACACCCTGTCTTCCTGTTCCCCAACACAGACACACCTGTCTACCTGTTCCCCAACACAGACACAGACACACCTGTCTACCTGTTCCCCAACACAGACACACCTGTCTTCCTGTTCCCCAACACAGACACACCTGTCTTCCTGTTCCCCAACACAGACACACCTGTCTACCTGTTCCCCAACACAGACACACCTGTCTACCTGTTCCCCAACACAGACACCTGTCTTCCTGTTCCCCAACACAGACACACCTGTCTTCCTGTTCCCCAACACAGACACCTGTCTACCTGTTCCCCAACACAGACACCTGTCTTCCTGTTCCCCAACACAGACACACCTGTCTTCCTGTTCCCCAACACAGACACCTGATTGGCTAGCACAAAGGGATTATCACAGGGCTTACCGGCTTTCTCCTCTCCAACCGCGACCTCGGCTAAGTAGCGGTAGTAATCTCCTTTCATTTTCAAATAGAACACTTTGCTCTCGGCCGGAGTAGCATTGGGGATGAGGAACTGGTTCAGAAGACCCTGTAGAGAGAGGGAGACAGGTTTTTGTTAGAAATATGCAAATCAGACACCCAGCCACCACACTCAGTTATTTACATGTGAATTGTTGGCTCTATAGTCGTACAGCACCGCCATTTGCAGCTCTGCAAAAGGTATCACCTAACATTGTATAGGCAGGTCTAGACCCCCCAGCACCAGTTTCTATGGAAATCACATCTAGCCGTGTGATGTAGTATTAGGGAGTTGTAGTTTCCAGCCGTGTGATGTAGTATTAGGGAGTTGTAGTTTCCAGCCGTGTGATGTAGTATTAGGGAGTTGTAGTTTCCAGCCGTGTGATGTAGTAAGGGAGTTGTAGTTTCTAGCCGTGTGATGTAGTATTAGGGAGTTGTAGTTTCTAGCTGTGTGATGTAGTATTAGGGAGTTGTAGTTTCTAGCTGTGTGATGTAGTAGTAGGGAGTTGTAGTTTCCAGCTGTGTGATGTAGTAGGGAGTTGTAGTTTCCAGCTGTGTGATGTAGTAGGGAGTTGTAGTTTCTAGCTGTGTGATGTAGTAGTAGGGAGTTGTAGTTTCCAGCCGTGTGATGTAGTAGTAGGGAGTTGTAGTTTCCAGCTGTGTGATGTAGTAGTAGAGTTGTAGTTTCCAGCTGTGTGATGTAGTAGTAGGGAGTTGTAGTTTCCAGCCGTGTGATGTAGTAGTAGAGTTGTAGTTTCCAGCCGTGTGATGTAGTAGTAGGGAGTTGTAGTTTCCAGCCGTGTGATGTTGTAGTTTCCAGCTGTGTGATGTAGTAGTAGGGAGTTGTTGTAGTTTCCAGCTGTGTGATGTAGTAGTAGGGAGTTGTAGTTTCTAGCCGTGTGATGTAGTAGTAGGGAGTTGTAGTTTCCAGCCGTGTGATGTTGTAGTTTCCAGCCGTGTGATGTAGTAGTAGGGAGTTGTAGTTTCTAGCCGTGTGATGTAGTAGTAGGGAGTTGTAGTTTCCAGCTGTGTGATGTAGTAGGGAGTTGTAGTTTCCAGCTGTGTGAAGTAGTAGGGAGTTGTAGTTTCCAGCTGTGTGATGTAGTAGTAGGGAGTTGTAGTTTCCAGCTGTGTGATGTTGTAGTAGGGAGTTGTAGTTTCCAGCCGTGTGATGTAGTAGTAGGGAGTTGTAGTTTCCAGCCGTGTGATGTAGTAAGGGAGTTGTAGTTTCCAGCCGTGTGATGTAGTAGTAGGGAGTTGTAGTTTCCAGCTGTGTGATGTAGTAGTAGGGAGTTGTAGTTTCCAGCTGTGTGATGTAGTAGTAGGGAGTTGTAGTTTCCAGCCGTGTGATGTAGTAGTAGGGAGTTGTAGTTTCTAGCCGTGTGATGTAGTAGTAGGGAGTTGTAGTTTCCAGCTGTGTGATGTAGTAAGGGAGTTGTAGTTTCCAGCTGTGTGATGTAGTAAGGGAGTTGTAGTTTCCAGCTGTGTGATGTAGTAAGGGAGTTGTAGTTTCCAGCTGTGTGATGTAGTAAGGGAGTTGTAGTTTCTAGCCGTGTGATGTAGTAGTAGGGAGTTGTAGTTTCTAGCCGTGTGATGTAGTAGGGAGTTGTAGTTTCCAACAGGCCAATATTCTACACACAGTGCATTCAGAAAGTATTCAGACCCCTTGACTTTTTCCACGTTTTTACGTTAGAGCCTTATTCTAAAATGGATTTTTTCAAATGCATCAATCTATATACAATACTCCATAATGACAAAGCAAAAACAGGTTTAGAGATTTATGAAAACTTCAAATTAAACCGTAAATGTTACAATAACATAAGTATTCAGACCCTTAACTCAGTACTTTGTTGAAGCACCTTTGGCAGTAATGCCCTGAACCACCTGACTCCTCTAGAACCACATGACTGACTCATCTAGAACGTGGATCCCCGAACTCGGTCCTTGGGGCCCACCCTGGGTGAGAGAGAGAGACATCCCCTGGGTGAGAGAGAGAGAGAGACATCCCCTGGGTGAGAGAGAGAGAGAGAGACATCCCCTGGGTGAGAGAGAGAGAGAGACATCCCTGGGTGAGAGAGAGAGAGAGACATCCCTGGGTGAGAGAGAGAGAGACACATCCCCTGGGTGAGAGAGAGAGAGACATCCCCTGGGTGAGAGAGAGAGAGAGACATCCCCTGGGTGAGAGAGAGAGAGAGACATCCCCTGGGTGAGAGAGAGAGAGAGACATCCCCTGGGTGAGAGAGAGACATCCCCTGGGTGAGAGAGAGAGACATCCCCTGGGTGAGAGAGAGAGACATCCCCTGGGTGAGAGAGAGAGACATCCCCTGGGTGAGAGAGAGAGACATCCCCTGGGTGAGAGAGAGAGACATCCCCTGGGTGAGAGAGAGAGACATCCCCTGGGTGAGAGAGAGACATCCCTGGGTGAGAGACATCCCTGGGTGAGAGAGAGAGAGAGACATCCCTGGGTGAGAGAGAGAGACATCCCCTGGGTGAGAGAGAGAGAGACATCCCCTGGGTGAGAGAGAGAGAGACATCCCCTGGGTGAGAGAGAGAGAGACATCCCCTGGGTGAGAGAGAGAGACATCCCCTGGGTGAGAGAGAGAGAGACATCCCCTGGGTGAGAGAGAGAGAGACATCCCCTGGGTGAGAGAGAGAGACATCCCCTGGGTGAGAGAGAGAGAGACATCCCCTGGGTGAGAGAGAGAGAGATACATCCCCTGGGTGAGAGAGAGAGAGAGACATCTCCTGGGTGAGAGAGAGAGAGACATCTCCTGGGTGAGAGAGAGAGAGAGACATCTCCTGGGTGAGAGAGAGAGAGAGACATCTCCTGGGTGAGAGAGAGAGAGAGACATCTCCTGGGTGAGAGAGAGAGAGAGACATCTCCTGGGTGAGAGAGAGAGAGACATCTCCTGGGTGAGAGAGAGAGAGACATCTCCTGGGTGAGAGAGAGAGAGACATCTCCTGGGTGAGAGAGAGAGAGAGACATCTCCTGGGTGAGAGAGAGAGACATCTCCTGGGTGAGAGAGAGAGAGACATCTCCTGGGTGAGAGAGAGAGAGAGACATCTCCTGGGTGAGAGAGAGAGAGACATCTCCTGGGTGAGAGAGAGAGAGACATCCCCTGTGTGAGAGAGAGAGAGACATCCCCTGTGTGAGAGAGAGAGAGACATCCCCTGTGTGTGAGAGAGAGAGAGAGAGAGAGAGACATCCCCTGGGTGAGAGAGAGAGAGACATCCCCTGGGTGAGAGAGAGAGAGACATCCCCTGGGTGAGAGATAGAGAGACATCCCCTGGGTGAGAGAGAGACATCCCCTGGGTGAGACATCCCCTGGGTGAGAGAGAGAGACATCCCCTGGGTGAGAGAGAGACATCCCTGGGTGAGAGAGAGAGACATCCCCTGGGTGTGAGAGAGAGAGACATCCCCTGGGTGAGAGAGAGAGACATCCCCTGGGTGAGAGAGAGAGACATCCCCTGGGTGAGAGAGAGACATCCCCTGGGTGAGAGAGAGAGACATCCCCTGGGTGAGAGAGAGAGACATCCCCTGGGTGAGAGAGAGACATCCCCTGGGTGAGAGAGAGAGACATCCCCTGGGTGAGAGAGAGAGACATCCCCTGGGTGAGAGAGAGAGAGATCCCCTGGGTGAGAGAGAGAGACATCCCCTGGGTGAGAGAGAGAGACATCCCCTGGGTGAGAGAGAGAGACATCCCCTGGGTGAGAGAGAGAGACATCCCCTGGGTGAGAGAGAGAGACATCCCCTGGGTGAGAGAGAGAGACATCCCCTGGGTGAGAGAGAGAGAGACATCCCCTGGGTGAGAGAGAGAGACATCCCCTGGGTGAGAGAGAGACATCCCCTGGGTGAGAGAGAGACATCCCCTGGGTGAGAGAGAGAGAGACATCCCCTGGGTGAGAGAGAGAGAGACATCCCAAAGCTTGATGAGTTGGTTTATTTGAATCAGCTGTGTAGTGCTAGGGCAAAAACCAGGTGGTGTCTCTCTCTCACCTGAGACACCTGTCCCTCTCAAAAGTGTCTCTACAACGGGACCGACAGGTGAGGAATGGCCTAACGAGCTGAACGAGGCCCTACGAACTGGCTAACAGCTAATTACACTGAGCTGATTACTGTCAGACCAGGGCTAGAACCAGGCAGGCAGGAAAACCTCAATCATTTAAAGAGGGAGGGACAAGGTTTGGGTGAGAGCCCCAGTCGTAGCACCTCTCGTCAATAAATTGACATGGCAAACTGGTTTGCGGGAAATAAATGATATGGCATTTTGAAGGATGAAAACTCACGGTGGGTCAAAGCCACCGAGAGAGAGAGATAGAGAGACAGAGAGAGACAGAGACAGAGAGAGAGACAGAAATGATATGGCATTTTGAAGGATGAAAACTCACGGTGGGTCAAAGCCACCGAGAGAGAGAGAGAGACAGAGAGAGACAGACAGAGAGAGAGACAGAGAGAGAGACAGAGAGAGAGACAGAGAGAGAGACAGAGAGAGAGACAGAGAGAGAGACAGAGAGCACCTCCCCTTCCCCAGTCGTCTTACCAGCACATCGTTACAGATCTCCTTCAGTTCCTTCTCTATCTTCTCCCTGTACTCCTTGGCCATGGCCTGCTTCTTCTCGCTGCCCTCAGTCTTCTGCTCGATGCTGGACACCACCCTCCAGGAGGAACGCCGAGCGCCCACCACGTTCTTATAGGCCACAGAGAGGAGGTTCCGCTCCTCGTTGGACAACTGGGTGCCTTCCTCCGTCACAGCCTTCATGGAGGCCGCCATGTCGTCGTAGCGCTCGGCCTGCTCCGCCAGCTTGGCCTTCTGGACCAGCTCCTTCTGAACCACCTCGCTCTTGTCAACCATGGCTACTCAGGACTGAGGACAGAGAAGAAGAAACATGGCTGCCATGGTTACTGGGGACTGAGGAGAGAGAAGAAACATGTCAACCATGGTTACTAGGGACCGAGGAGAGAAGAATAAATATCAACCATGGTTACTAGGGACCGAGGAGAGGAAATAATAAATATCAACCATGGTTACTAGGGACTGAGGAGAGAGAGAAGAAACACGTCAACCATGGTTACTAGGGACTGAGGAGGGAGAAGAAGAAACGTAGCCATGGTTACTAAGGACTGAGGAGAGAGAAGAAGAAACATGGCTGCCATGGTTACTGGGGACTGAGGAGAGAGAAGAAACATGTCAACCATGGTTACTAGGGACTGAGGAGAGAGAAGAAGAAACGTAGCCATGGTTACTAGGGACTGAGGAGAGAGAGAAGAAACGTAGCCATGGTTACTAGGGACTGAGGAGAGAGAGAAGAAACATGTCAACCATGGTTACTAGGGACTGAGGAGAGATAAGAATAAATATCAACCATGGTTACTAGGGACTGAGGAGAGAGAGAAGAAACACGTCAACCATGGTTACTAGGGACTGGGGAGAGAGAAGAAGAAACATAGCCATGGTTACTAGGGACTGAGGAGAAGAAACATGTCAACCATGGTTACTAGGGACTGAGAAGAAGAAACATGTCAACCATGGTTACTAGGGACTGAGAAGAAGAAACATGTCAACCATGGTTACTAGGGACTGAGAAGAAGAAACATGTCAACCATGGTTACTAGGGACTGAGAAGAAGAAACATGTCAACCATGGTTACTAGGGACTGAGAAGAAGAAACATGTCAACCATGGTTACTAGGGACTGAGGAGAGAGAAGAACCATGTCAACCATGGTTACTAGGGACTGAGGAGAGAGAGAAGAAACATGTCAACCATGGTTACTAGGGACTGAGGAGAGAGAGAAGGGACTGAGGAGAGAGAGAAGAACCATGTCAACCATGGTTACTAGGGACTGGGGAGAGAGAGAAGAAACATAGCTATTGTTGCTAAGGACTGAGGAGAGAGAAGAAGAAATGTAGCCATGGTTACTAAAGACTGAGGAGAGAGAAGAAGAAACATATCAACACCATGGTTACTAGGGACTGAGGAGAGAGAAGAAACATGTCAACCATGGTTACTTGGGACTGAGGAGAGGAAATAATAAATATCAACCATGGTTACTAGGGACCGAGGAGAGAGAAGAAGAAACATGTCAACCATGGTTACTAGGGACCGAGGAGAGAGAGAAGAAACATGTCAACCATGGTTACTAGGGCCCGAGGAGAGAAGAAACATGTCAACCATGGTTACTAGGGCCCGAGGAGAGAACAAACATGTCAACCATGGTTACTAGGGACCGAGGAGAGAAGAAACATGTCAACACCATGGTTACTAGGGACTGAGGGGAGAAGAAACATGTCAACACCATGGTTACTAGGGACTGAGGAGAGAGAAGAAGAAACATGTCAACGCCATGGTTACTAGGGACCGAGGAGAGAAGAAACATGTCAACCATGGTTACTAGGGACCGAGGAGAGAGAAGAAGAAACATGTGAACCATGGTTACTAGGGACCGAGGAGAGAGAAGAAGAAACATGTCAACCATGGTTACTAGGGACCGAGGAGAGAGAAGAAGAAACATGTCAACCATGGTTACTAGGGACCGAGGAGAGAGAAGAAGAAACATGTCAACCATGGTTACTAGGGACAGAGGAGAGAGAAGAAGAAACATGTCAACCATGGTTACTAGGGACTGAGGAGAGAGAAGAATAAATATCAACCATGGTTACTTGGGACTGAGGAGAGAAATGTTGGCATGGCATGTGTCTGGAATGGCTGATACAATACAGGAGAGAAATGTTGGCATGTCGTACAGGGTCAAGCTGCAGTGGAGCGCCCCTGGACGGAGAGCAAGGTAAGTGTCCTACTCAAGGGCACACCGGTAAAGGAAGGTTGTTACAATCTGAACCCAGAAGCCCTGCAGTTACCAGATCCATTCCCAGCGCACGACCCGGGATTCAAATCGACAACTGCCCACACCAACACGGAACAGTCCAGGAAATCTAACCTATAGCTAGCACCAAAGCAAACAACTCATAAACCAGGACCGCCCCAAAACAGACAGCAGTGAGAATAGTTCTACACCGAATCAATAACCGACATCTGCTGGTACCATGCAGAATGGCCCACGGGTCTACAGACAACACTGATGTACCACGCTCAATCAATCCCATATTTTCCATTCCTCAATATATACACATGTAGACTAGCCTGGTACTGTGGCTTGGGGGTCATGTGAGACGTGCACTGTGGATTTCCGCTAACACGCTATGGCGCTGGAAACATTATCCAGGTTAAGACCTGATATGGATGGTATGTACGACACAGCATTGAAAGCACACTAGCCTGGTTCCTACCGTGTAAAGAAAAACGCGGATGTGCATTCACTCCCTGCCATGCCACACCCATGTTGTGAATGATTAGCACAGAATGGCAAGCATTTACACACACAGATGGCGATGGACATACTGTACAATTCATGTACTGTCAGTTAGCTACATTGAATGTCCAACGGATGTAAAGTTAAGATTGATTCATCGCTGAGTTCGCTATAATGGCCAACGGGAGGATGTCGTCCCCGCCTTAAAATGACAACGGTATTACTACTGTTTCTCATCCGGAAAGTACTAGTGAACCCCGGCATTGCGCACACTCAAACCGTGCCTGGGACATAGCTTAGCTACGATCAAAATTAAAGGGTTTTAAATAGTCAGATTCAGTTTGCTATTTTATTTATACGAGTTAGTTAGCTAACAAGGCCGCTAACTGAGTTATCCATGCGAGTAAAGTGTTGGTCGTGATCTGCCTCCAAAAAAAACATGTTTTAAATATCAAATAACTGTTTTGTGTCAGTAAACGACGAATACTGGGTCCAAAAACGGTTTTATAATTAGCTAGCGAGCCAGCTAGGTTTGTGCCGACCAAGCCCATGTTGAATAAACTCAGTTGGTTTAGCCGAGCTACATGTCTGCTATTGCTAACTAAATTCAACAGATTAGCTAACATGCAATTGTCGACCACAATAGGTAGAAAAAGAAAAAGGTAACTACTTGAAACCTGACAAGATGCACACAAAAAAAACCTGTCCTAGCGAGAACAAACCCCCCAAAGAAACAAAACAGGTAGCTATTGTTCTTTGGTCGGCTAACTGCATTCCTAGCTAACGTTAGCCACCTGACAAAAAAACTAACTGGATCTCTAACCGTTACATATACTACCCGCTATTTTTCCCTCAAAGTAAGATCCATAGTGAACACATACATCAAAACATTTGTTAAACGTGAATCTAACATGACTTTTTGAACTTAGAAAATGCCTCTTACCTGAGTGCAAAGGGCTAGTGGTGTTGTCGGTGTGGCTCGCTAGCTACGTTACACAGCTGCTTCTCTCACAACCCGTCTGAATGTCGAGTCCACGGGGTTTCCCTCCAATCACACCCCAGCAGCAGGGACGCACTGGGGGTCACTAGTTACCACAGCCACAAAGTCAGATTTTTTACAACCACAACAAATAAAATAAAAACAGTCCGATTTTTATTTTATTTTTTAAATGATTTTTTTTATTATGAACACAACAAATAAAATAAAAACAAAGTCAGATTTTTTATTTATTTATTATGAACACATAAATAATATGACTAATATAATAATATAATATGACTAATCCCCCCGCTTATTTAAAAAAAATGTATCTTATTAAAAATCTGATTTAAAAAAAAAAAAACAACCTAACTTTAAAACACACTGCTCACATTATTCCTTAACCTTAAATGAAAGGCCAAAAAGGAACGTTTTTTTGTTTTGTTTTGCTTTCAATGAATTTATATGATTATAGCCAATCTGGACTTTACTGGCTGTGGTAACTAGTGACAACAGGCAAGGGAGCGGGTGACGTCAAAGGATACCATGGCAACCCGTGATTGACGTGATGGTTTATCGATCATTCGATGAGAAACTCCTTTATCAGAAGAGGTGTAGGGCAAGTTATGAGAAAATGTTGGTTTTGCAACGTATTTAAATTATAATAAAATATACTTATATACCCTACCTGTGATTGGTTATCTCACCACTGTCACCTACATAGCGATTTGGGGGAATAGTCAGAATGGGGCGTAAAACCACTTAACAGGTAAAAATGTCAGAATCTTCTATGTTGAACAAACATGTGGTATTGACAGTCTAATACATGTAGATAATTTGCGAGTGTTTGAGGACGTCACAAACGACCTAACTAGAACACAGAACACAGAGTTTGCCTGATAGAAGGTCTATTTCTGTTCTCCAGTCAGTTTCCATGGGGAAAGTGGTTCTATTTTTACCTAGTCACATGTTCTCCCCTAAGACTGGGATATTAAGCCGGTAACCTATTTAAGATCTCTGACTGATAGTTCAGTTTCAGACTGACAGACAGACAGACAGACAGACAGACAGACAGACAGACAGACAGACAGACAGACAGACAGACAGACAGACAGATTCATTTGAGTGTCAATATCAATTAAACCTAACATTTTACTGGAAAGGGCTGTGGCTAGGAGTGGTTTTGAGATAGAGGGAGAGTGAGTGAGTCAGTGTGTGTTTCTGTTGAATGACTGGTAGAGTAGGTTCTCTCTCTCTCTCTACAGACTTACACGCACGCACGCACTCTGTCTCTTTCTCTCTCTCTCTCTGTCTCTCCCTCTCTCTCTACAGACTTACACACACACAAGCAATCAATCAATCAAATGTATTTATAAAGCCCTTTTTACATCAGCCGATGTCACAAAGTGCTGTACAGAAACCCAGCCTAAAACCCCAAACATCAAGCAATGCAGGTGTAGAAGCACGGTGGCTAGGAAAAACTCCCTAGAAAGGCCATTACCTAGGAAGAAACCTAGAGAGGAACCAGGCTATGAGGGGTGGCCAGTCCTCTTCTGGCTGTGCTGGGTGGAGATTATAACAGAACATGGCCAAGATGTTCAAATGTTGTCGAGGGTGCAGCAAGTCAGCGCGCACACACACACACACACACACACACACACACACACACACACACACACACACACACACACACACACACACACACACACACACACACACACACACACACACACACACACACACACACACACACACACAGGAGTAGTGAGTGACACACTGACAAAGGTGACAACTCCCTGAGATTCCCATGATGTTTGTGATAGAGAGAGAGAGAGAGACAGAGAGAGAGGCAGGGAGAGAGAAAGAGAGAGAGAGGGGGGGAGAGAGAGAGGCAGGGAGAAAGAGAGAGAGGAGAGAGAGGGAGAGAGAGAGAGACAGGGAGAGAGAGAGAGAGAGAGTCAGGGAGAGAGAGAGAGACAGGGAGAGAGAGAGAGACAGGGAGAGAGAGAGAGACAGGGAGAGAGAGAGAGAGAGAGAGAGAGAGAGGCAGGGAGAGAGAAAGAGAGACAGGGAGAGAGAGAGAGAGAGAGAGAGAGAGACAGGGAGAGAGGAGAGAGGGAGAGAGAAAGGAAGGGAGAGAGAGAGAGAGAAAGAGAGAGAGAGAGAGAAAGATAGAGCAAGAGAGAGAGATAGAGGGAGAGAGAGCGAGAGAGCGAGAGAGCTAGAGAGAGAAAGAGAGAGATAGAGATAGAGAGAGGGAGAAAGAGAGTGAAAGAGAGAGTGTGAGAGAGAGAGAGAGAGATAGAGAGAGAGAGATAGAGAGAGAGAGATAGAGATAGAGAGTGAACCATTTCACGGTGTGTTTCTCTAAACCTGTCTGTCCAGTTCCTCTGTAGGTCTATAGAACGGTACAGGCATGTTGTGTCACCAACCTATTTACCACCTAGAGTCCTTCACCACTAGAACAAACAGATTTGAAGATTTCCATGTAACCTGACAGGATTTCTTTAAAAGTCAAATGAATCATGAAAAAAACAATGTATCAGCTGTCATCAGTCAGTGTTATTCTGAACAGTAGATATTGTTATTCTAGCCTGGAACGACCAATTGATATGGTGATGAAACACAGCATACAGGTTAGGATTCCAGGCTATTCCTGCCGTGACCATGATGGGTGACTAACTGGAGGAGTCATTAGCTGGGATGAACTCTGGGAGACTCACTACTGGACTCTGAATCAGAGTAGAGAAGGCCCGAGTCCCAAATGGTACTCTATTGTCTTTATAGTGCACTACGGTTATTTGTTCCTAGGCCGTCATTGAAAATAAGAATTTGTTCTTAACTGACTTGCCTAGTTAAATAAAGGTAAAAAAAAAAAACTGTTGACCAGGGCCCATAGGGAATAGGGTACCAGGGCCCATAGGGAATAGGGTACCAGGGCCCATAGGGAATAGGGTACCAGGGCCCATAGGGAATAGGGTGCCAGGGCCCATAGGGAATAGGGTACCAGGGTCCATAGGGAATAGGGTGCCAGGGTCCATAGGGAATAGGGTACCAGGGTCCATAGGGAATAGGGTACCAGGGTCCATAGGGAATAGGGTACCAGGACCCATAGGGAATAGGGTGCCAGGACCCATAGGGAATAGGGTACCAGGACCCATAGGGAATAGGGTACCAGGACCCATAGGGAATAGGGTACCAGGACCCATAGGGAATAGGGTACCAGGACCCATAGGGAATAGGGTGCTAGGGCCCATAGGGAATAGGGTGCCAGGGCCAATAGGGAATAGGGTGCTAGGGCCCATAGGGAATAGGGAACCAGGGCCCATAGGGAATAGGGTACCAGGGCCTGAAACAGAGCGTCATTTAGGACACAGCCAAGGGGCCTCAAGTAACGATAAAGAGCGAGAACTCATTTCAGGGTCACAAACCCACAGCACCTCTCCCGGGAACACAGGATATTACTGCTGAGACGAGCAGCAACAGCTAATGAATAGTCACAAACCAGGCGTGTACTTGGCGTGGGAACGAGTGATGGCATTGAAAACGGTCCTGTTTGGTCCCTACATTTGGAATCGTCATTTGAATTGGTCTGGTCCACAAACAAACATGGGGGATGAGGAGGAGGAGGGGGAGGGGGAGGGGGGAGGAGGAGGGGTTGGAATCGTCATTTGAATTGGTCTGGTCCACAAAAAACATGTTGCTACGTGGGGAGGAGGGGGAGGAGGGGGAGGAGGAGGAGGGGGAGGCGGGGGAGGAGGAGGAGGAGAAGGTGGAGGAGGAGGAGGGGGAGGCGGGGGAGGAGGAGGAGGAGGTGGAGGAAGAGGAGGAGGTGGAGGAAGAGGAGGAGGAGGAGGAGGAGGAGGAGGAGGGTTGGAAATCATCCCATTTCCTGTTGTTCCCACCAGCTGTAGCTACAGTTGGGAGTGAGGAGGAGGAGGAGGAGGAGGAGGAGGAGGAGGAGGGGGAGGGGGAGGAGGAGGAGGGGGTTGGAAATCATCCCATTTCCTGTTGTTCCCACCAGCTGTAGCTACAGTTGGGAGTGAGGAGGAGGAGGAGGAGGAGGTGGAGGTGGAGGTGGAGGTGGGAGGAGGAGGAGGAGGAGGGGAGGGGGAGGAGGAGGAGGAGGAGGAGGAGGAGGAGGGGAGGAGGAGGAGGAGGGGGGTTGGAAATCATCCCATTTCCTGTTGTTCCCACCAGCTGTAGCTACAGTTGAAACTGATCTGGCAGAACAGTCCTGTTCCATCAATCTGGTGTCAGTATATACCAGGACATCATCAACGACAAAACAAACAGAACAATATTCACCCGCTGAGGAGAACGGCCGGACCACTATTCTACTTCCTTGATTCCTCACTTCCTGTCTCCTTGCTTCCTTCTCGAAATGCGTTGGTGGAGAAGATCAGAAGGGAGGAAGCTCAGATCTTCGACTCCAATATTCTTTGAAAAAGAGATGATGAGGAGGGAAGATGTGAGGAATCAAGGAGATGCAATTGAGATTCACCCAAAGTGTTGGGCCTTAAGGTACAGCCCCCCCCCATCAGTACAGACAGCAGTAGATCACCCTAGGTGTTGGGCCTTAAGGTACAGCACCCCCCATCAGTACAGACAGCAGTAGATTACCCTAGGTGTTGGGCCTTAAGGTACAGCCCCCCATCAGTACAGACAGCAGTAGATCACCCTAGGTGTTGGGCCTTAAGATACAGCCCCCCATCAGTACAGACAGCAGTAGATCACCCTAGGTGTTGGGCCTAAAGGTACAGCACCCCCCCATCAGTACAGACAGCAGTAGATTACCCTAGGTGTTGGGCCTAAAGGTACAGCACCCCCCATCAGTACAGACAGCAGTAGATTACCCTAGGTGTTGGGCCTAAAGGTACAGCACCCCCCCATCAGTACAGACAGCAGTAGATTACCCTAGGTGTTGGGCCTTAAGGTACAGCACCCCCCCATCAGTACAGACAGCAGTAGATCACCCTAGGTGTTGGGCCTTAAGGTACAGCACCCCCCTTCCCATCAGTACAGACAGCAGTAGATCACCCTAGGTGTTGGGCCTTAAGGTACAGCCCCCCCCATCAGTACAGACAGCAGTAGATCACCCTAGGTGTTGGGCCTTAAGGTACAGCCCCCCCATCAGTACAGACAGCAGTAGATTACCCTAGGTGTTGGGCCTTAAGGTACAGCACCCCCCCATCAGTACAGACAGCAGTAGATTACCCTAGGTGTTGGGCCTTAAGGTACAGCACCCCCCATCAGTACAGACAGCAGTAGATTACCCTAGGTGTTGGGCCTTAAGGTACAGCCCCCCATCAGTACAGACAGCAGTAGATCACCCTAGGTGTTGGGCCTTAAGGTACAGCACCCCCATCAGTACAGACAGCAGTAGATCACCCTAGGTGTTGGGCCTTAAGGTACAGCACCCCCATCAGTACAGACAGCAGTAGATTACCCTAGGTGTTGGGCCTTAAGGTACAGCCCCCCATCAGTACAGACAGCAGTAGATCACCCTAGGTGTTGGGCCTTAAGGTACAGCCCCCCCCCATCAGTACAGACAGCAGTAGATCACCCTAGGTGTTGGGCCTTAAGGTACAGCCCCCCATCAGTACAGACAGCAGTAGATCACCCTAGGTGTTGGGCCTCAGTACAGACAGCAGTAGATCAGCCCCCCATCAGTACAGACAGCAGTAGATCACCCTAGGTGTTGGGCCTTAAGGTACAGCCCCCCATCAGTACAGACAGCAGTAGATTACCCTAGGTGTTGGGCCTTAAGGTACAGCACCCCCATCAGTACAGACAGCAGTAGATTACCCTAGGTGTTGGGCCTTAAGGTACAGCACCCCCATCAGTACAGACAGCAGTAGATCACCCTAGGTGTTGGGCCTTAAGGTACAGCACCCCCCCCCATCAGTACAGACAGCAGTAGATCACCCTAGGTGTTGGGCCTTAAGGTACAGCACCCCCCATCAGTACAGACAGCAGTAGATCACCCTAGGTGTTGGGCCTTAAGGTACAGCCCCCATCAGTACAGACAGCAGTAGATTACCCTAGGTGTTGGGCCTTAAGGTACAGCCCCCCCCATCAGTACAGACAGCAGTAGATTACCCTAGGTGTTGGGCCTTAGTACAGCACCCCCCACAGCAGTAGATCACCCTAGGTGTTGGACCTTAAGGTACAGCACCCCCATCAGTACAGACAGCAGTAGATCACCCTAGGTGTTGGGCCTTAAGGTACAGCACCCCCTCCCATCAGTACAGACAGCAGTAGATCCAGATCCACTGAGAAAAGACAAAACTCCTCATGAGCAGATTTGTCTCACCCCCTCTGGTCAGACAGAGTTACAGGTACTGGGATAGATTCTCCCCCTGGTCAAACAGAGTTACAGTACTGGGATAGATTCCTCTTTCAGTCGTAGGTTGTTAAACGGGCCTAAACAACACTGATCAGGTACAGAAAAAGGCAATTAACCTAGGTGTTGGGCCTTAAGGTAAGCACAACAGTACAGACAAGAGACAGAACTTAGGGTTGTACAGGCATGTTGTGTCACCAACCTATTTACCACCTAGAGTCCTTCACCACTAGAACAAACAGATTTGAAGATTTCCATGTAACCTGACAGGATTTCTTTAAAAGTCAAATGAATCATGAAAAAAACAATGTATCAGCTGTCATCAGTCAGTGTTATTCTAGCCTGGAACGACCAATTGATATGGTGATGAAACACAGCATACAGGTTAGGATTCCAGGCTATTCCTGCCGTGACCATGATGGGTGACTAACTGGAGGAGTCATTAGCTGGGATGAACTCTGGGAGACTCACTACTGGACTCTGAATCAGAATAGAGAAGGCCCGAGTCCCAAATGGTACTCTATTGTCTTTATAGTGCACTACGGTTATTTGTTCCTAGGCCGTCATTGAAAATAAGAATTTGTTCTTAACTGACTTGCCTAGTTAAATAAAGGTAAAAAAAAAAAACTGTTGACCAGGGCCCATAGGGAATAGGGTACCAGGACCCATAGGGAATAGGGTACCAGGGCCCATAGGGAATAGGGTACCAGGGCCCATAGGGAATAGGGTGCCAGGGCCCATAGGGAATAGGGTACCAGGGTCCATAGGGAATAGGGTGCCAGGGTCCATAGGGAATAGGGTACCAGGGTCCATAGGGAATAGGGTACCAGGGTCCATAGGGAATAGGGTACCAGGACCCATAGGGAATAGGGTACCAGGGCCCATAGGGAATAGGGTGCCAGGACCCATAGGGAATAGGGTACCAGGACCCATAGGGAATAGGGTACCAGGACCCATAGGGAATAGGGTACCAGGACCCATAGGGAATAGGGTTACCAGGACCCATAGGGAATAGGGTGCTAGGGCCCATAGGGAATAGGGTGTGCCAGGGCCAATAGGGAATAGGGTGCTAGGGCCCATAGGGAATAGTGAACCAGGGCCCATAGGGAATAGGGTACCAGGGCCTGAAACAGAGTGTCATTTAGGACACAGCCAAGGGGCCTCAAGTAACGATAAAGAGCGAGAACTCATCTCAGGGTCACAAACCCACAGCACCTCTCCCGGGAACACAGGATATTACTGCTGAGACGAGCAGCAACAGCTAATGAATAGTCACAAACCAGGCGTGTACTTGGCGTGGGAACGAGTGATGGCATTGAAAACGGTCCTGTTTGGTCCCTACATTTGGAATCGTCATTTGAATTGGTCTGGTCCACAAACAAACATGGGGGATGAGGAGGAGGAGGGGGAGGGGGAGGGGGAGGGGGAGGAGGGGGGAGGGGGGAGGGGGAGGAGGGAGGGGTTGGAATCATTTGAATTGGTCTGGTCCACAAAAAACATGTTGCTACGTGGGGAGGAGGGGGAGGAGGGGGAGGAGGAGGAGGGGGAGGTGTTATCTAGGAGGAGGAGGAGAAGGTGGAGGAGGAGGAGGGGGAGGCGGGGAGGTAGTGTTAGGAGGAGGAGGTGGAGGAAGAGGAGGAGGAGGAGGAGGAGGAGGAGGAGGAGGGTTGGAAATCATCCCATTTCCTGTTGTTCCCACCAGCTGTAGCTACAGTTGGGAGTGAGGAGGAGGAGGAGGAGGAGGAGGAGGAGGAGGAGGGGGAGGGGGAGGAGGAGGAGGGGGTTGGAAATCATCCCATTTCCTGTTGTTCCCACCAGCTGTAGCTACAGTTGGGAGTGAGGAGGAGGAGGAGGAGGAGGTGGAGGTGGAGGTGGAGGTAGAGGAGGAGGAGGAGGAGGAGGGGAGGGGGAGGAGGAGGAGGAGGAGGAGGGGAGGGGGGATTGTGTCATCCCATTTCCTGTTGTTCCCACCAGCTGTAGCTACAGTTGAAACTGATCTGGCAGAACAGTCCTGTTCCATCAATCTGGTGTCAGTATATACCAGGACATCATCAACGACAAAACAAACAGAACAATATTCACCCGCTGAGGAGAACGGCCGGACCACTATTCTACTTCCTTGATTCCTCACTTCCTGTCTCCTTGCTTCCTTCTCGAAATGCGTTGGTGGAGAAGATCAGAAGGGAGGAAGCTCAGATCTTCGACTCCAATATTCTTTGAAAAAGAGATGATGAGGAGGGAAGATGTGAGGAATCAAGGAGATGCAATATGAGATTCACCCAAAGTGTTGGGCCTTAAGGTACAGCCCCCCCATCAGTACAGACAGCAGTAGATCACCCTAGGTGTTGGGCCTTAAGGTACAGCACCCCCATCAGTACAGACAGCAGTAGATTACCTAGGTGTTGGGCCTTATGGTACAGCCCCCCATCAGTACAGACAGCAGTAGATCACCCTAGGTGTTGGGCCTAAAGGTACAGCACCCCCCATCAGTACAGACAGCAGTAGATCACCTAGGTGTTGGGCCTTATGGTACAGCACCCCCCATCAGTACAGACAGCAGTAGATTACCTAGGTGTTGGACCTTAAGGTACAGCACCCCCCATCAGTACAGACAGCAGTAGATTACCCTAGGTGTTGGACCTTAAGGTACAGCACCCCCCCATCAGTACAGACAGCAGTAGATTACCCTAGGTGTTGGATTAAGGTACAGCACCCCCCATCAGTACAGACAGTAGTAGATCACCCTAGGTGTTGGGCCTTATGGTACAGCACCCCCCATCAGTACAGACAGCAGTAGATTACCCTAGGTGTTGGACCTTATGTACAGCACCCCCCATCAGTACAGACAGCAGTAGATCACCCTAGGTGTTGGGCCTTAGGTACAGCACCCCCCATCAGTACAGACAGCAGTAGATCACCCTAGGTGTTGGGTGTATTAAGGTACAGCACCCCCCATCAGTACAGACAGTGTTCACCCTAGGTGTTGGGCCTTAAGGTACAGCCCCCCCATCAGTACAGACAGTAGTAGATCACCCTAGGTGTTGGGCCTTAAGGTACAGCACCCCCCCATCAGTACAGACAGCAGTAGATCACCCTAGGTGTTGGGCCTTAAGGTACAGCACCCCCTCCCCATCAGTACAGACAGCAGTAGATCACCCTAGGTGTTGGGCCTTAAGGTACAGCACCCCCCCCATCAGTACAGACAGCAGTAGATTACCCTAGGTGTTGGTGTTATGTAGTGTCAGTACAGACAGCAGTAGATTACCCTAGGTGTTGGACCTTATGGTACAGCACCCCCATCAGTACAGACAGCAGTAGATCACCCTAGGTGTTGGGCCTTAAGGTACAGCACCCCCCCATCAGTACAGACAGCAGTAGATTACCCTAGGTGTTGGGCCTTGTAGGTACAGCCCCCCCATCAGTACAGACAGCAGTAGATTACCCTAGGTGTTGGGCCTTAAGGTACAGCCCCCCATCAGTACAGACAGCAGTAGATCACCCTAGGTGTTGGGTCTTAAGGTACAGCACCCCCCATCAGTACAGACAGCAGTAGATTACCCTAGGTGTTGGGCCTTAGGTACAGCACCCCCCATCAGTACAGACAGCAGTAGATCACCCTAGGTGTTGGGCCTTATCTAGGTACAGCCCCCCCCATCAGTACAGACAGCAGTAGATCACCCTAGGTGTTGGGCCTTAAGGTACAGCACCCCCCATCAGTACAGACAGCAGTGATCACCCTAGGTGTTGGGCCTAGTGTATTATGTAGCCCCCCATCAGTACAGACAGCAGTAGATTACCTAGGTGTTGGGCCTTATGTAGGTGCAGCAGTAGATCACCCTATCAGTAGTGTATTAGACAGCAGTAGATCACCCTAGGTGTTGGGCCTTATGTAGGTACAGCCCCCCATCAGTACAGACAGCAGTAGATTACCCTAGGTGTTGGGCCTTAAGGTACAGCCCCCCCATCAGTACAGACAGCAGTAGATTACCCTAGGTGTTGGGCCTTAGGTACAGCACCCCCATCAGTACAGACAGTAGTAGATTACCCTAGGTGTTGGGCCTTAAGGTACAGCACCCCCCCCATCAGTACAGACAGCAGTAGATCACCCTAGGTGTTGGGCCTTAAGGTACAGCACCCCCATCAGTACAGACAGCAGTAGATTACCCTAGGTGTTGGGCCTTATGTACAGCCCCCCCATCAGTACAGACAGCAGTAGATTACCTAGGTGTTGGGCCTTATGTAGTGCCCCCCATCAGTACAGTATTAGTAGTAGTTACCCTAGGTGTTGGTGTACAGCCTAGATGTATGTTGGGCCTTAAGGTACAGCACCCCCATCAGTACAGACAGCAGTAGATTACCCTAGGTGTTGGGTTAAGTGTACAGCATCCCATCAGTACAGACAGTAGTGTATTACCCTAGGTGTTGGGCCTTAAGGTACAGCACCCCCCATCAGTACAGACAGCAGTAGATTACCCTAGGTGTTGGGCCTTAAGGTACAGCACCCCCCCCCCCCCATCAGTACAGACAGCAGTAGATCACCCTAGGTGTTGGGCCTTATGTACAGCACCCCCCCATCAGTACAGACAGCAGTAGATTACCCTAGGTGTTGGGCCTTATGGTACAGCACCCCCATCAGTACAGACAGCAGTAGATCCAGTACTGAGAAAAGACAAACTCTCATGAGCAGATTATGTAGTGTATTATGTCTGTACAAACAGAGTTACAGTGTTGGGATAGATTCTCCCCCCTGGTCAAACAGAGTTACAGTGTTGGGATAGATATTATGGTCAAACAGAGTTACAGTGTATAGATTATCTTTCAGTGTAGATTATGTAGTGTGTTAAACAGCAGGCTATCAACAACACTGATCACCCTAGGTGTTGGGCCTTAAGGCAATTATGTAGAAGGATGGTCCCTGAAGGACAACAGAGTAGACAAGTAGATCAGAACTTAGAGTTGGGAGATGTACTGGGTATTATGTAGTGTATGTAGTGTTCAGATTATGTACTGATTATGGTGTTATGTACAATTATGTGGTCAACCATGTAGTGTTATGTAGTGTTATGTAGTGTTATGTAGTGTGTGTTATGTAGTGTGTTATGTAGTGTTTATGTAGTGTGTTATGTAGTGTTATTATGTGTAGTGTATATGTAGTGTGTTATGTGTTATGTAGTGTTATGTAGTGTTATGTAGTGTTATCTTATTATGTAGTGTTTATGTAGTGTTATGTAGTATGTAGTTATGTGTAGTGTTATCTAGTGTGTTATGTAGTGTTATGTAGTGTATTATGTAGTGTGTTATGTAGTGTGTTATGTATGTGTGTGTATGTAGTGTGTTATGTAGTGTGTTATGTAGTGTGTTATGTAGTGTGTTATGTAGTGTTATGTAGTGTTTATGTAGTGTGTTATGTAGTGTTATGTAGTGTGTTATGTAGTGTTATGTAGTGTGTTATGTAGTGTTTATGTAGTGTGTTATGTAGTGTATTATTATGTATCTAGTGTGTTATGTAGTGTGTTATGTAGTGTGTTATGTAGTGTGTTATGTAGTGTTATCTAGTGTGTTATGTAGTGTTATGTAGTGTGTTATGTAGTGTTTATGTGTATTGTGTTAGTGTGTTATGTATTATGTAGTGTGTTATGTAGTGTGTTATGTAGTGTTTATGTAGTGTATTATGTAGTGTTTATGTAGTGTGTTATGTAGTGTTATGTAGTGTTATGTAGTGTGTTATGTAGTGTTATCTAGTGTGTTATGTAGTGTGTTATGTAGTGTGTTATGTAGTGTGTTATGTAGTGTATTATGTAGTGTTATGTAGTGTGTTATGTAGTGTATTATGTAGTGTTATGTAGTGTTATGTAGTGTGTTATGTAGTGTATTATGTAGTGTATTATGTAGTGTGTTATGTAGTGTTATGTAGTGTGTTATGTAGTGTGTTATGTAGTGTTATGTAGTGTGTTATGTAGTGTGTTATGTAGTGTGTTATGTAGTGTGTTATGTAGTGTTATGTAGTGTGTTATGTAGTGTTATGTAGTGTGTATGTAGTGTGTTATGTAGTGTGTTATGTAGTGTGTTATGTAGTGTGTTATGTAGTGTTATGTAGTGTGTTATGTAGTGTGTTATGTAGTGTGTTATGTAGTGTGTTATGTAGTGTTATGTAGTGTATTATGTAGTGTGTTATGTAGTGTGTTATCTAGTGTGTTATGTAGTGTGTTATGTAGTGTGTTATGTAGTGTGTTATGTAGTGTATTATGTAGTGTTATGTAGTGTGTTATGTAGTGTATTATGTAGTGTGTTATGTAGTGTGTTATCTAGTGTGTTATGTAGTGTGTTATGTAGTGTGTTATGTAGTTATGTAGTGTATTATGTAGTGTTATGTAGTGTGTTATGTAGTGTTATCTAGTGTATTATGTAGTGTATTATGTAGTGTTATCTAGTGTATTATGTAGTGTATTATGTAGTGTTATCTAGTGTATTATGTAGTGTGTTATGTAGTGTGTTATGTAGTGTGTTATCTAGTGTGTTATGTAGTGTGTTATGTAGTGTGTTATGTAGTGTTATGTAGTGTGTTATGTAGTGTGTTATGTAGTGTATTATGTAGTGTTATCTAGTGTGTTATGTAGTGTATTATGTAGTGTTATCTAGTGTGTTATGTAGTGTATTATGTAGTGTTATCTAGTGTGTTATGTAGTGTGTTATGTAGTGTTATGTAGTGTGTTATGTAGTGTTATCTAGTGTGTTATGTAGTGTATTATGTAGTGTTATCTAGTGTATTATGTAGTGTGTTATGTAGTGTTATCTAGTGTATTATGTAGTGTTATCTAGTGTATTATGTAGTGTTATGTAGTGTGTTATGTAGTGTTATCTAGTGTATTATGTAGTGTGTTATGTAGTGTATTATGTAGTGTTATCTAGTGTATTATGTAGTGTGTTATGTAGTGTGTTATGTAGTGTGTTATGTAGTGTTATCTAGTGTGTTATGTAGTGTGTTATGTAGTGTGTTATGTAGTGTGTTATGTAGTGTGTTATGTAGTGTATTATGTAGTGTGTTATGTAGTGTTTATGTAGTGTTATCTAGTGTATTATGTAGTGTGTTATGTAGTGTATTATGTAGTGTGTTATGTAGTGTTATGTAGTGTGTTATGTAGTGTGTTATGTAGTGTGTTATGTAGTGTATTATGTAGTGTGTTATGTAGTGTTATGTAGTGTGTTATGTAGTGTTATGTAGTGTGTTATGTAGTGTGTTATGTAGTGTGTTATGTAGTGTGTTATCTAGTGTATTATGTAGTGTATTATGTAGTGTATTATCTAGTGTGTTATGTAGTGTGTTATGTAGTGTGTTATGTAGTGTGTTATGTAGTGTGTTATGTAGTGTTATCTAGTGTGTTATGTAGTGTATTATGTAGTGTGTTATGTAGTGTTATCTAGTGTGTTATGTAGTGTTATGTAGTGTGTTATGTAGTGTGTTATGTAGTGTTATCTAGTGTGTTATGTAGTGTGTTATGTAGTGTGTTATGTAGTGTATTATGTAGTGTTATGTAGTGTTATGTAGTGTTATGTAGTGTTATGTAGTGTGTTATGTAGTGTTATGTAGTGTGTTATGTAGTGTTATGTAGTGTTATGTAGTGTTATGTAGTGTGTTATGTAGTGTGTTATGTAGTGTTATGTAGTGTTATGTAGTGTGTTATGTAGTGTGTTATGTAGTGTTATGTAGTGTTATGTAGTGTGTTATGTAGTGTATTATGTAGTGTTATGTAGTGTGTTATGTAGTGTTATGTAGTGTTATGTAGTGTTATGTAGTGTATTATGTAGTGTGTTATGTAGTGTGTTATGTAGTGTTATGTAGTGTGTTATGTAGTGTTATGTAGTGTTATGTAGTGTGTTATGTAGTGTGTTATGTAGTGTTATGTAGTGTGTTATGTAGTATTATGTAGTGTTATGTAGTGTGTTATGTAGTGTGTTATGTAGTGTGTTATGTAGTGTTATGTAGTGTTATGTAGTGTGTTATGTAGTGTGTTATGTAGTATTATGTAGTGTGTTATGTAGTGTATTATGTAGTGTGTTATGTAGTGTGTTATGTAGTGTATTATGTAGTGTGTTATGTAGTGTTATGTAGTGTTATGTAGTGTTATGTAGTGTGTTATGTAGTGTATTATGTAGTGTGTTATGTAGTGTTATGTAGTGTATTATGTAGTGTATTATGTAGTGTGTTATGTAGTGTTATGTAGTGTTATGTAGTGTGTTATGTAGTGTGTTATGTAGTGTGTTATGTAGTGTGTTATGTAGTGTGTTATGTAGTGTGTTATGTAGTGTTATCTAGTGTTATGTAGTGTTATGTAGTGTGTTATGTAGTGTATTATGTAGTGTGTTATGTAGTGTTATGTAGTGTTATGTAGTGTTATCTAGTGTGTTATGTAGTGTTATGTAGTGTGTTATGTAGTGTTATGTAGTGTGTTATGTAGTGTGTTATCTAGTGTATTATGTAGTGTTATCTAGTGTATTATGTAGTGTTATGTAGTGTTATCTAGTGTGTTATGTAGTGTGTTATGTAGTGTTATCTAGTGTATTATGTAGTGTGTTATGTAGTGTGTTATGTAGTGTTATGTAGTGTGTTATGTAGTGTGTTATGTAGTGTATTATGTAGTGTTATGTAGTGTTATGTAGTGTTATGTAGTGTGTTATGTAGTGTGTTATGTAGTGTTATGTAGTGTTATGTAGTGTTATGTAGTGTGTTATGTAGTGTGTTATGTAGTGTGTTATGTAGTGTGTTATGTAGTGTGTTATGTAGTGTTATCTAGTGTGTTATCTAGTGTGTTATGTAGTGTGTTATGTAGTGTGTTATGTAGTGTTATGTAGTGTGTTATGTAGTGTTATGTAGTGTATTATGTAGTGTGTTATGTAGTGTTATCTAGTGTGTTATGTAGTGTGTTATGTAGTGTGTTATGTAGTGTGTTATGTAGTGTTATGTAGTGTGTTATGTAGTGTTATGTAGTGTTATGTAGTGTGTTATGTAGTGTGTTATGTAGTGTTATGTAGTGTGTTATGTAGTGTTATGTAGTGTGTTATGTAGTGTTATCTAGTGTGTTATGTAGTGTGTTATGTAGTGTATTATGTAGTGTTATCTAGTGTGTTATCTAGTGTGTTATGTAGTGTGTTATGTAGTGTGTTATGTAGTGTTATCTAGTGTGTTATGTAGTGTGTTATGTAGTGTATTATGTAGTGTTATCTAGTGTGTTATGTAGTGTGTTATGTAGTGTGTTATCTAGTGTGTTATCTAGTGTGTTATGTAGTGTGTTATGTAGTGTGTTATGTAGTGTTATCTAGTGTGTTATGTAGTGTGTTATGTAGTGTGTTATCTAGTGTGTTATGTAGTGTGTTATGTAGTGTGTTATGTAGTGTGTTATCTAGTGTGTTATCTAGTGTGTTATCTAGTGTGTTATCTAGTGTGTTATGTAGTGTGTTATGTAGTGTATTATGTAGTGTTATCTAGTGTGTTATGTAGTGTGTTATGTAGTGTGTTATCTAGTGTGTTATCTAGTGTGTTATGTAGTGTGTTATGTAGTGTGTTATGTAGTGTTATCTAGTGTGTTATGTAGTGTGTTATGTAGTGTGTTATCTAGTGTGTTATCTAGTGTGTTATGTAGTGTTATCTAGTGTGTTATGTAGTGTGTTATGTAGTGTGTTATGTAGTGTTATGTAGTGTATTATGTAGTGTTATCTAGTGTGTTATGTAGTGTGTTATGTAGTGTGTTATGTAGTGTGTTATGTAGTGTGTTATCTAGTGTGTTATCTAGTGTGTTATGTAGTGTATTATGTAGTGTTATCTAGTGTGTTATGTAGTGTGTTATGTAGTGTGTTATGTAGTGTGTTATGTAGTGTGTTATCTAGTGTGTTATCTAGTGTGTTATGTAGTGTTATGTAGTGTGTTATGTAGTGTTATCTAGTGTGTTATGTAGTGTTATGTAGTGTGTTATGTAGTGTGTTATGTAGTGTTATCTAGTGTGTTATGTAGTGTGTTATGTAGTGTGTTATGTAGTGTATTATGTAGTGTTATGTAGTGTTATGTAGTGTTATGTAGTGTTATGTAGTGTGTTATGTAGTGTTATGTAGTGTTATGTAGTGTGTTATGTAGTGTTATCTAGTGTGTTATGTAGTGTGTTATGTAGTGTGTTATGTAGTGTGTTATGTAGTGTTATGTAGTGTTATCTAGTGTGTTATGTAGTGTGTTATGTAGTGTTATCTAGTGTGTTATGTAGTGTGTTATGTAGTGTTATGTAGTGTGTTATGTAGTGTTATCTAGTGTGTTATGTAGTGTTATCTAGTGTGTTATGTAGTGTTATGTAGTGTTATCTAGTGTGTTATGTAGTGTTATGTAGTGTTATCTAGTGTGTTATGTAGTGTTATGTAGTGTTATCTAGTGTGTTATGTAGTGTTATGTAGTGTTATCTAGTGTGTTATGTAGTGTTATGTAGTGTTATCTAGTGTGTTATGTAGTGTTATGTAGTGTTATCTAGTGTGTTATGTAGTGTTATGTAGTGTTATCTAGTGTGTTATGTAGTGTTATGTAGTGTTATCTAGTGTGTTATGTAGTGTGTTATGTAGTGTTATCTAGTGTGTTATGTAGTGTGTTATGTAGTGTGTTATGTAGTGTTATGTAGTGTTATGTAGTGTATTATGTAGTGTATTATGTAGTGTTATCTAGTGTGTTATGTAGTGTGTTATGTAGTGTTATGTAGTGTGTTATGTAGTGTTATGTAGTGTGTTATGTAGTGTTATGTAGTGTGTTATGTAGTGTGTTATGTAGTGTGTTATGTAGTGTGTTATGTAGTGTTATGTAGTGTTATGTAGTGTGTTATGTAGTGTTATGTAGTGTGTTATGTGGTGTGTTATGTAGTGTGTTATGTAGTGTTATGTAGTGTGTTATGTAGTGTGTTATGTAGTGTGTTATGTAGTGTGTGATGTAGTGTTATCTAGTGTTATCTAGTGTGTTATGTAGTGTGTTATTCAGTGTGTTATGTAGTGTGTTATGTAGTGTTATGTAGTGTGTTATGTAGTGTGTTATGTAGTGTGTTATGTAGTGTGTTATGTAGTGTGTTATGTAGTGTGTTATGTAGTGTGTTATGTAGTGTGTTATGTAGTGTTATCTAGTGTGTTATGTAGTGTTATGTAGTGTTATGTAGTGTGTTATGTAGTGTGTTATGTAGTGTGTTATGTAGTGTGTTATGTAGTGTGTTATGTAGTGTGTTATGTAGTGTGTTATGTATTTTATGTGTTGTGTTTTGTTTCCTGTTTGTTGACATATATAATAAAAGACTGGCTAAATGTGTTAGTGTGTCTCTCTGTTTTCACTACACTTGACTGCTGCAGCAGCAACTGAGATGTCTGTGCTGCTAAGACCAGTATTACTGAGACCAGAAGACCAGGGGACCACCACAGACTACTGAGACCAGAAGACCAGGGGACCACCACAGACTACTGAGACCAGGAGACCAGGGGACCAGGAGACCACCACAGACTACTGAGACCAGGGGACCAGGGGACCACCACAGACTACTGAGACCAGGGGACCACCACAGACTACTGAGACCAGGAGACCAGGGGACCACCACAGACTACTGAGACCAGGAGACCAGGGGACCACCACAGACTACTGAGACCAGGAGACCAGGGGACCACCACAGACTACTGAGACCAGGAGACCAGGGGACCAGGAGACCACCACAGACTACTGAGACCAGGAGACCAGGGGACCAGGAGACCACCACAGACTACTGAGACCAGGAGACCAGGGGACCAGAAGACTAGGAGACCAGGGGACCAGAAGACCAGGAGACCAGGAGACCAGGAGACCACCACACTGTCTGTGCTGCTAAGACTAGTATTACTGAGACCAGGAGACCAGGGGACCAGGAGACCACCACAGACTACTGAGACCAGGAGACCAGGAGACCACCACACTGTCTGTGCTGCTAAGACTAGTATTACTGAGACCAGGAGACCACCACACTGTCTGTGCTGCTAAGACTAGTATTACTGAGACCAGTTTGGTACACATCCGGTGGATAGAGAGCCAATATTCAACATATCCCTGACCGAGTCTGTAATACCAACATGTTTCAAGCAGCCCACCATAGTCCCTGTGTCCCAAGAACACTGACTACAGACCCGTAGCTCTCACGTCCGTAGCCATGAAATGCTTTGAAAGGCTGGTCATGGCTCACATCAACACCATCATCCCAGAAACCCTAGACCCACTCCAATTTGCATACCGCCCAAACAGATCCACAGATGATACCATCTCTATTGTTGTCCACACTGCCCTCTCCCACCTGGACAAAAGGAACACCTATGTGAGAATGCTGCTCATTGACTACAGTTCAGCGTTCAACACCATAGTACCCTCAAAGCTCATCGCTAAGCTAAGGACCCTGGGACTAAACACATCCCTCTGCAACTGGACCCTGGGACTAAACACCTCCCTCTGCCACTGGATCCTGGACTTCCTGACGGGCTCTCTCTAATTCTCTTTCTTTCTTTCTCTCTCTCGGAGGACCTGAGCCCTAGGACCTTGCCTCAGGACTTGCCTGACATGATGACTCCTTGTTGTCCCCGGTCCACCTGGCTGTGCTGACTTGTTGCACCCTCGACAACCATTGTGATTATTATTATTTGACCCTGCTGGTCATTTATGAACATTTGAACATCTTGGCCATGTTCTGTTATAATCTCCACCCTTCCCAGCCAGAAGAGGACTGGCCACCCCTCAGAGCCTGGTTCCTCTCTGGGTTTATAATCTCCACCCGGCACAGCCAGAAGAGGACTGACCACCCCTCAGAGCCTGGTTCCTCTAGGTTTATAATCTCCACCCAGCACAGCCAGAAGAGGACTGGCCACCCCTCAGAGTCTGGTTCCTCTCTGGGTTTCTTCCTAGGTTTTGTCCTTTTCTAGGGAGTTTTTCCTAGCCACCGTGCTTCTACACCTGCATTGCTTGCTGTTTGGGGTTTTAGGCCGGGTTTCTGTACAGCACTTTGAGATATCAGCTGATGTACGAAGGGCTATATAAATACATTTGATTTGATTTGAAAATGTCAGTGAAGGCACTTGCCAGTTGGTCAGAGCATGGAGTACACTTCCTAGTACTCTGTCTGGCCCTGCGGCCTTGTGAATGTTGACCTGTTTAAAGGTCTTACTCACGTCGGCTACGGAGAACGTGATCACACAGTCGTCCGGAACAGCTGATGCTCTCATGCATGCCTCAGTGTTGCTTGCCTCGAAGCGAGCATTGAAGTGATTTAACTCGTTTGGTAGCACTGTGTCACTGGGCAGCTCTCCGCTGTGCTTCCCTTTGTAGTCCGTAATAGTTCGCAAGCCCTGCCACATCTGACGAGCGTCAGAGCCGGTGTAGTAGGATTCAATCTTAGTCCTGTATTGGAGCTTTGCCTGTTTAATGGTTCGTCGGAGAGCATAGCGGGATTTCTTATAAATGTCCGGGTTAGAGTCCCGCTCCGTGAAAGCAGCAGCTCTACCCTTTTGCTCAACCTTCTGAGTTTGTCATAGAACGATGCCGGGACTAGTTTATGTGGATGCGGATAGATTTCCAGCGTTGTGCTTTGTTTGATAGTGGGTGTATGCTTATCTTTCTGCCAAGAAGTGACAATGAAACAAGCGGGAGATAGACGGGACTTTCCAGCCTTTAGTGACGGTGGCGATGTATTGTAATCCCACACCAGAATCATTCATTAATACAGTTCAGAAACCCATTCGCTGGACTGAAGAGACTGAGATTCAGAAACCCATTCGCTGGACTGAAGAGACTGAGATTCAGAATGCCATTCGCTGGACTGAAGAGACTGAGATTCAGAAACCCATTCGCTGGACTGAAGAGACTGAGATTCAGAAAGCCATTCGCTGGACTGAAGAGACTGAGATTCAGAAACCCATTCGCTGGACTGAAGAGACTGAGATTCAGAAACCCATTCGCTGGACTGAAGAGACTGAGATTCAGAAACCCATTCGCTGGACTGAAGAGACTGAGATTCAGAAACCCATTCGCTGGACTGAAGAGACTGAGATTCAGAAACCCATTCGCTGGACTGAAGAGACTGAGATTCAGAAACCCATTCGCTGGACTGAAGAGACTGAGATTCAGAAACCCATTCGCTGGACTGAAGAGACTGAGATTCAGAAACCCATTCGCTGGACTGAAGAGACTGAGATTCAGAAACCCATTCGCTGGACTGAAGAGACTGAGATTCAGAAACCCATTCGCTGGACTGAAGAGACTGAGATTCAGAAACCCATTCGCTGGACTGAAGAGACTGAGATTCAGAAACCCATTCGCTGGACTGAAGAGACTGAGATTCAGAAACCCATTCGCTGGGCTGAAGAGACTGAGATTCAGAAAGCCATTCGCTGGGCTGAAGAGACTGAGATTCAGAAACCCATTCGCTGGGCTGAAGAGACTGAGATTCAGAAACCCATTCGCTGGGCTGAAGAGACTGAGATTCAGAAACCCATTCGCTGGACTGAAGAGACTGAGATTCAGAAACCCATTCGCTGGACTGAAGAGACTGAGATTCAGAAACCCATTCGCTGGACTGAAGAGACTGAGATTCAGAAACCCATTCGCTGGGCTGAAGAGACTGAGATTCAGAAAGCCATTCGCTGGGCTGAAGAGACTGAGATTCAGAAACCCATTCGCTGGGCTGAAGAGACTGAGATTCAGAAACCCATTCGCTGGGCTGAAGAGACTGAGATTCAGAAACCCATTCGCTGGACTGAAGAGACTGAGATTCAGAAACCCATTCGCTGGACTGAAGAGACTGAGAGTCAGAAACCCATTCGCTGGACTGAAGAGACTGAGATTCAGAAACCCATTCGCTGGACTGAAGAGACTGAGATTCAGAAACCCATTCGCTGGACTGAAGAGACTGAGATTCAGAAACCCATTTGCTGGACTGAAGAGACTGAGATTCAGAAACCCATTCGCTGGACTGAAGAGACTGAGATTCAGAAACCCATTCGCTGGACTGAAGAGACTGAGATTCAGAAACCCATTCGCTGGACTGAAGAGACTGAGATTCAGAAACCCATTCGCTGGACTGAAGAGACTGAGATTCAGAAACCCATTCGCTGGACTGAAGAGACTGAGATTCAGAAACCCATTCGCTGGGCTGAAGAGACTGAGATTCAGAAACCCATTCGCTGGACTGAAGAGACTGATTTTCAGAAACCCATTCGCTGGACTGAAGAGACTGAGATTCAGAAACCCATGAATAATGTTTGTACCCTGTTTTGTGTTGCTGACATGTTGTGTTGCTACTATGCTGTGTTGCTACTATGCTGTGTTGCTACCATGTTGTGTTGCTACTATGCTGTGTTGCTACTATGCTGTGTTGCTACTATGCTGTGTTGCTACCATGTTGTGTTGCTACTATGCTGTGTTGCTACTATGCTGTGTTGCTACCATGTTGTGTTGCTACTATGCTGTGTTACTACCATGTTGTGTTGCTACTATGCTGTGTTGCTACTATGCTGTGTTGCTACTATGCTGTGTTGCTGACATGTTGTGTTGCTACTATGCTCTGTTGCTACTATGCTGTGTTGCTACTATGCTGTGTTGCTACTATGTTGTGTTGCTTCTATGCTGTGTTGCTACTATGCTGTGTTGCTACTATGCTGTGTTGCTACTATGCTGTGTTGCTGACATGTTGTGTTGCTACTATGCTGTGTTGCTACTATGCTGTGTTGCTACGATGCTGTGTTGCTTCTATGCTGTGTTGCTACTATGCTGTGTTGCTACTATGCTGTGTTGCTACTATGCTGTGTTGCTACTATGCTGTGTTGCTGACATGTTGTGTTGCTACTATGCTGTGTTGCTACTATGCTGTGTTGCTACGATGCTGTGTTGCTTCTATGCTGTGTTGCTACTATGCTGTGTTGCTACTATGCTGTGTTACTACCATGTTGTGTTGCTACTATGCTGTGTTGCTACTATGCTGTGTTGCTACTATGCTGTGTTGCTGACATGTTGTGTTGCTACTATGCTCTGTTGCTACTATGCTGTGTTGCTACTATGCTGTGTTGCTACTATGTTGTGTTGCTTCTATGCTGTGTTGCTACTATGCTGTGTTGCTACTATGCTGTGTTGCTACTATGCTGTGTTGCTGACATGTTGTGTTGCTACTATGCTGTGTTGCTACTATGCTGTGTTGCTACGATGCTGTGTTGCTTCTATGCTGTGTTGCTACTATGCTGTGTTGCTACTATGCTGTGTTGCTGACATGTTGTGTTGCTTCTATGCTGTGTTGCTACTATGTTGTGTTGCTACTATGCTGTGTTGCTACTATGTTGTGTTGCTACTATGCTGTGTTGCTACTATGCTGTGTTGCTACTATGCTGTGTTGCTACTATGCTGTGTTGCTACTATGTTGTGTTGCTGCTATGCTGTGTTGCTACCATGTTGTGTTGCTACTATGCTGTGTTGCTACTATGCTGTGTTGCTACTATGCTGTGTTGCTACTATGCTGTGTTGCTGACATGTTGTGTTGCTACTATGCTGTGTTGCTACTATGCTGTGTTGCTACTATGCTGTGTTGCTACTATGCTGTGTTGCTACTATGTTGTGTTGCTACTATGCTGTGTTGCTACTATGTTGTGTTGCTACTATGCTGTGTTGCTACTATGCTGTGTTGCTACTATGCTGTGTTGCTGACATGTTGTGTTGCTACTATGCTGTGTTGCTACTATGCTGTGTTGCTACTATGCTGTGTTGCTACTATGTTGTGTTGCTACTATGCTGTGTTGCTACTATGTTGTGTTGCTACTATGCTGTGTTGCTACTATGCTGTGTTGCTACTATGTTGTGTTGCTACTATGCTGTGTTGCTGACATGTTCTGTTGCTGCTATGCTCTGTTGCTGCTATGCTCTGTTGCTGCTATGTTGTGTTGCTACTATGCTGTGTTGCTACTATGTTGTGTTGCTGCTATGCTGTGTTGCTACTATGCTGTGTTGCTTCTATGCTGTGTTGCTACTATGTTGTGTTGCTACTATGCTGTGTTGCTACTATGCTGTGTTGCTACTATGTTGTGTTGCTACTATGTTGTGTTGCTACTATGCTGTGTTGCTATGATGCTGTGTTGCTTCTATGTTGTGTTGCTACTATGCTGTGTTGCTACTATGCTGTGTTGCTACTATGTTGTGTTGCTACTATGCTGTGTTGCTACTATGCTGTGTTGCTACTATGCTGTCTTGCTACTATGCTGTGTTGCTACTATGCTGTGTTTTCAAGTGTTGCTCCCATGTCTTTATGTAGTGTTGATGTGTGTTTCGTCCTATATGTTATTGTTTAATCCCAGGCCCCCGTCCCCGCAGGAGGCCTTTTGCCCTTCTGGTAGGCCGTCATTGTAAATAATAATTTGTTCTTAACTGACTTGCCTGGTTAAATGAAGGTTACATAAAGGTTAAATCAATACAAATACAACGCCAGCCCTGGGCTACATGATCTGTGTCAGTGTGTGTGAGTGTCATTCTCTGTTCTCCTCCCTACCTCCACTGCACCACAGCAACTGATCTGTTAATGGGCACAGACACGGACACAGACACAGGCACAGGCACAGGCACAGACACAGACACAGACACAGACACAGAAACAGGCACAGGCACAGGCACAGACACAGGCACAGACACAGGCACAGGCACAGACACAGGCACAGACACAGACACAGGCACAGACACAGGCACAGACACAGACACAGGCACAGACACATGCACAGGCACAGGCACAGACACAGGCACAGGCACAGACACAGGCACAGACACAGACACAGGCACAGACACAGGCACAGACACAGGCACAGGCACAGACACAGACACAGACACAGGCACAGGCACAGGCACAGGCACAGGCACAGGCACAGACACAGGCACAGGCACAGGCACAGGCACAGACACAGGCACAGACACAGACACAGACACAGACACAGGCACAGGCACAGGCACAGGCACAGGCACAGACAGACACAGGCACAGACACAGGCACAGGCACAGGCACAGACACAGACACAGACACAGGCACAGACACAGGCACAGACACAGGCACAGACACAGGCACTGGACCAGCAGAAACAAATCAATCGGATCATTTCACACATTTATCAGCGTTGACCTCAAAACCCCTTTTGTTGGTCTCTCAACTTTTTAATGATGTGCTTTTGACTTCGAATGTGAATTTGCGCCACCTCAGCTCGGCCACCATTGGTCAGCCATCTCAGCGCAACCTCAGCTCGGCCACCAATGGTCAGCCACCTCAACTCGGCCACCAATGGTCAGCCACCTCAGTACCACCTCAGCTCGGCCACCATTGGTCAGCCACCTCAGTACCACCTCAGCTCGGCCACCATTGGTCAGCCAAATGCTCAATACAGATTATTATTATAGAGAACAGAGAAGTTGCGCAAAAATCATTAATACATTTTTTTAAAAACAAATATATCTATATTTTTTCGAACAGCCCACCTCAGTCCAAGATGGCCCAGCCCCTCTGACATTTGGCAGAATTGCCAATCGGCCAATCCGCCCACGTCCTGAAATCAGTTTTCCTTCCCCGAATCAATTCTCAGAGATGTAGTACAAATATGTTCCACTAGGTGGGATCATATCCCTGAAAACAACTTGTCATCCCCCCCAGAGAGCGGCCCTGTCCATCCACTTACTGTAGTATCAAAACTCTCTGGCTCAGACGTAAATGCATTTACACACTGTGATTCGCTCATGTTAGGATGTCTCACCTTGTGTTAGGATCTAACTGATCTACCATCGGCAGCATCCTGGCTCAGAGAATCCCTAAAGTGGCAGGTTATTGGTCAATTTCTTTTTTAAATTTCACCTTATTTAACCAGGTATTTATATATATATATATATTTATAACCCTAACCCTTTATTTAACCAGGTATTTATATATATATAACCCTAACCCTTTTTTTAACCAGGTATTTATATATATATATATATATATATAACCCTAACCCTTTATTTAACCAGGTATTTATATATATATATATATATATATATATATAACCCTTTATTTAACCAGGTATTTATATATATATATATATATATATATATATATATATATATATATATATATATAACCCTTTATTTAACCAGGTATTTATATATATATATATATATATAACCCTTTATTTAACCAGGTATTTATATATATATATATATATATATAACCCTAACCCTTTATTTAACCAGGTATTTATATATATATATATATATATATATATATATATATAACCCTTTATTTAACCAGGTATTTATATATATATATATATATATATAACCCTAACCCTTTATTTAACCAGGTATTTATATATATATATATAACCCTAACCCTTTATTTAACCAGGTATATATATATATATAACCCTTTATTTAACCAGGTATATATATAACCCTAACCCTTTATTTAACCAGGTATTTATATATATAACCCTAACCCTTTATTTAACCAGGTATTTATATATATAACACTAACCCTTTATTTAACCAGGTATTTATATATATATAACCCTAACCCTTTATTTAACCAGGTATTTATATATATATAACCCTAACCCTTTATTTAACCAGGTATTTATATATATATATATATATATAACACTAACCCTTTATTTAACCAGGTAGGCCAGGTGAGAACAAGTTCTCATTTACAACTGGCCCTACTTCAACCGTCAAAACAGCCAATCAATAACCTGGATTTGGATTCCGATGTTCTACTTCAACCTTAATCCCAGAGACTCGGAAACAGAAAGATGAACTGTAATATCTTGTGTTTGTTGAAGTCGTGTCTGAATAAGGACATGGATAATATACATCTAGCTGGGTTTCTCTACGCATCGACAGGACAGAACGGCAACGTCGGGTAAACAGGAAGTACTACTCACCCCGGACCAGGACAGAACGGCAACGTCGGGTAAACAGGAAGTACTACTCACCCCGGACCAGGACAGAACGGCAACGTCGGAGGAACAGGACGTACTACTCACCCCGGACCAGGACAGAACGGCAACGTCGGGTAAACAGGACGTACTACTCACTCCGGACCAGGACAGAACGGCAACGTCGGAGGAACAGGACGTACTACTCGTACCCGGACCAGGACAGCCCCTATACAGCCCTTATACAGCCCTTATACAGCCCTTATACAGCCCCTATACAGCCCCTATACAGCCCTTATACAGCCCCTATACAGCCCCTATACAGCCCTTATACAGCCCTATACAGCCCCTATACAGCCCCTATACAGCCCCTATACAGCCCTTATACAGCCCCTATACAGCCCCTATACAGCCCCTATACAGCCCTTATACAGCCCCTATACAGCCCCTATACAGCCCTTATACAGCCCTTATACAGCCCTTATACAGCCCCTATACAGCCCCTATACAGCCCTTATACAGCCCTATACAGCCCTTATACAGCCCTATACAGCCCATAGGAGAGGAGGGTAGGAGAGAGGGTAGGAGAAGAGGGTAGGACAAGAGGGTAGGAGAGAAGAGGGTAGGAGAGAGGGTAGGAGAAGAGGGTAGGAGAGAGGGTAGGATAGAGGGCAGGAGAGAGGGTAGGAGGGAGGGCAGGAGAGAGGGCAGGAGAGAGGGTAGGAGAAGAGGGTAGGAGAAGAGGGTAGGAGAGAGGGTAGGAGAAGAGGGTAGGAAAGAGGATAGAGAGAGATGTTAGGAGAGGGGGTAGGAGAAGAGGGTAGGAGGGGAGGGTAGGAGAAGAGGGTAGGAGAGAGGGTAGGACAAGAGGGTAGGAGAAGAGGGTAGGAGAGAGGGTTGGAGAAGAGGGTAGGAGAGAGGGTAGGAGAAGAGGATAGAGAGAGATGTTAGGAGAGGGGTAGGAGAAGAGGGTAGGAGAAGAGGGTAGGAGAGAGGGTAGGAGAAGAGGGTAGGAGGGTAGAGAAGGGGTAGGAGAAGGGTAGGAGAAGGGGTAGGAGAAGAGGGTAGGAGAAGAGGGTAGGAGAGAGGGTAGGAGAAGAGGGTAGGAGAAGAGGGTAGGAGAAGAGGGTAGGAGAAGAGGGTAGGAGAAGAGGGTAGGAGAAGAGGGTAGGAGAAGAGGGTAGGAGAAGAGGGTAGGAGAAGAGGGTAGGAGAAGAGGGTAGGAGAAGAGGGTAGGAGAAGAGGGTAGGAGAAGAGGGTTGGAAGAATATTAATTCCACACATTCCAGTGGCTGCTTCGATAAGCTCCTATGTGTTTCCATGGTGACATAATGGCCATGTTTCCATGGTGATATAATGGCCATGTTCTGATGTAGGTCTCTATTTAAACAGCATGTAATGAAATCCTCCTCAATGCTGTGACTATTTCTCACTAGCTGGGTCTTCATTTACAACGTTAAAAGGACTGATGAGGAGTTAGAGCTGCTGATTGGCTACTGTTTAAACCCTTACTGATGAGGAGTTAGAGCTGCTGATTGGCTACTGTTTAAACCCTTACTGATGAGGAGTTAGAGCTGCTGATTGGCTACTGTTTAAACCCTTACTGATGAGGAGTTAGAGCTGCTGATTGGCTACTGTTTAAACCCTTACTGATGAGGAGTTAGAGCTGCTGATTGGCTACTGTTTAAACCCTTACTGATGAGGAGTTAGAGCTGCTGATTGGCTACTGTTTAAACCCTTACTGATGAGGAGTTAGAGCTGCTGATTGGCTACTGTTTAAACCCTTACTGATGAGGAGTTAGAGCTGCTGATTGGCTGCTGTTTAAACCCTTAACTGGGTTCCTATTCGTCGTTGTTCCCACTTCGATGTAATGACTGATGTTCCCTGTAGACAGGAGACGTGACTGATGTTCCCTGTAGACAGGAGACGTGACTGATGTTCCCTGTAGACAGGAGACATGACTGATGTTCCCTGTAGTGATGTAGACAGGAGACGTGACTGATGTTCCCTGTAGACAGGAGACATGACTGATGTTCCCTGTAGTGATGTAGACAGGAGACGTGACTGATGTTCCCTGTAGACAGGAGACGTGACTGATGTTCCCTGTAGACAGGAGACGTGACTGATGTTCCCTGTAGACAGGAGACGTGACTGATGTTCCCTGTAGACAGGAGACATGACTGATGTTCCCTGTAGTGATGTAGACAGGAGACGTGACTGATGTTCCCTGTAGACAGGAGACGTGACTGATGTTCCCTGTAGACAGGAGACGTGACTGATGTTCCCTGTAGACAGGAGACGTGACTGATGTTCCCTGTAGATAGGAGACGTGACTGATGTTCCCTGTAGTGATGTAGACAGGAGACGTGACTGATGTTCCCTGTAGTGATGTAGACAGGAGACGTGACTGATGTTCCCTGTAGACAGGAGACATGACTGAGAAGTATGAAGACCAACATCTACCAGAACAACAGAGGGCGAGTCATTCCATCGATGAAGACCAACATCTACCAGAACAACAGAGGGTGAGTCATTCCATCTATGAAGACCAACATCTACCAGAACAACAGAGGGCGAGTCATTCCATCGATGAAGACCAACATCTACCAGAACAACAGAGGGTGAGTCATTCCATCTATGAAGACCAACATCTACCAGAACAACAGAGGGCGAGTCATTCCATCGATGAAGACCAACATCTACCAGAACAACAGAGGGCGAGTCATTCCATCGATGAAGACTAACATCTACCAGAACAACAGAGGGCGAGTCATTCCATCGATGAAGACCAACATTACATTTACATTTACATTTAAGTCATTTAGCAGACGCTCTTATCCAGAGCGACATCTACCAGAACAACAGAGGGCGAGTCATTCCATCGATGAAGACCAACATCTACCAGAACAACAGAGGGCGAGTCATTCCATCGATGAAGACCAACATCTACCAGAACAACAGAGGGCGAGTCATTCCATCTATGAAGACCAACATCTACCAGAACAACAGAGGGCGAGTCATTCCATCGATGAAGACCAACATCTACCAGAACAACAGAGGGCGAGTCATTCCATCTATGAAGACCAACATCTACCAGAACAACAGAGGGTGAGTCATTCCATCTATGAAGACCAACATCTACCAGAACAACAGAGGGCGAGTCATTCCATCGATGAAGATCCAGGACTATGTACAAAAGTGTTTTTTTTTTTTGCTCGTGAAACAGGAACCTTTTCTTCTCTCCCTCAGGATCCTGGTGAACATGAATGACAATATCATAGAGCACTATTCCAACGAGGACACCTTCATCCTGGCCATCGAGAGGTCAGCGGACTGCTTCCGGGTCACGCTGGCAGAGATCTGACCCTTTGTGAGGGAGTAGGGGCCCCATCTCAAACCTCACTGGACGGCACCAACACCTCAGAGTCCATAGCTCAGAGCGATGCTGGTCGCCAAGGCTCTCACTCCAGAAGGTGGATTTACTGCGTTGTTCTCAGTGGTGATCGGCTCAACCAAAAGAACCCTGTGGTAACTCAATAGCTCCCCCTGCAGGTGGAGATTGGGACTCCAGGAGAGTGGGACATTAGGGCTCTGATCTGCCTCGCTCTCTCCAGCATGGTTCCGTTAGTTTCCTCCCAGTTAGCGCCTTCTGAACATGATCCTGATCCCAACCTCCATCTCGCCTGGGCTCCTGCTATCTCTGTGACTGAGAGGAAATCACATCTCTGTGACTGACAGGAAATCACATCTCTGTGACTGACAGGAAATCACATCTCTGTGACTGACAGGAAATCACATCTCTGTGACTGAGAGGAAATCACATCTCTGTGACTGAGAGGAAATCACATCTCTGTGACTGAGACATCTCTGTGACTGACAGGAAATCACATCTCTGTGACTGACAGGAAATCACATCTCTGTGACTGAGAGGAAATCACACCTCTGTGACTGAGAGGAAATCACATCTCTGTGACTGACAGGAAATCACATCTCTGTGACTGAGAGGAAATCACACCTCTGTGACTGAGAGGAAATCACATCTCTGTGACTGAGAGGAAATCACATCTCTGTGACTGAGAGGAAATCACATCTCTGTGACTGACAGGAAATCACATCTCTGTGACTGAGAGGAAATCACATCTCTGTGACTGAGAGGAAATCACATCTCTGTGACTGACAGGAAATCACATCTCTGTGACTGAGAAGAAATCACATCTCTGTGACTGAGAGGAAATCACATCTCTGTGACTGAGAGGAAATCACATCTCTGTGACTGACAGGAAATCACATCTCTGTGACTGACAGGAAATCACATCTCTGTGACTGAGAGGAAACAACATCTCTGTGACTGACAGGAAATCACATCTCTGTGACTGACAGGAAATCACACCTCTGTGACTGAGAGGAAATCACACCTCTGTGACTGAGAGGAAATCACACCTCTGTGACTGAGAGGAAATCACACCTCTGTGACTGACAGGAAATCACATCTCTGTGACTGAGAGGAAATCACATCTCTGTGACTGAGAGGAAATCACATCTCTGTGACTGAGAGGAAATCACACCTCTGTGACTGAGAGGAAATCACACCTCTGTGACTGAGAGGAAATCACACCTCTGTGACTGAGAGGAAATCACACCTCTGTGACTGACAGGAAATCACACCTCTGTGACTGAGAGGAAATCACATCTCTGTGACTGAGAGGAAACAACATCTCTGTGACTGACAGGAAATCACATCTCTGTGACTGACAGGAAATCACACCTCTGTGACTGAGAGGAAATCACACCTCTGTGACTGAGAGGAAATCACACCTCTGTGACTGAGAGGAAATCACACCTCTGTGACTGACAGGAAATCACACCTCTGTGACTGAGAGGAAATCACATCTCTGTGACTGAGAGGAAACAACATCTCTGTGACTGACAGGAAATCACATCTCTGTGACTGACAGGAAATCACATCTCTGTGACTGACAGGAAATCACACCTCTGTGACTGACAGGAAATCACATCTCTGTGACTGACAGGAAATCACATCTCTGTGACTGACAGGAAATCACATCTCTGTGACTGACAGGAAATCACACCTCTGTGACTGACAGGAAATCACACCTCTGTGACTGAGAGGAAATCACACCTCTGTGACTGAGAGGAAATCACACCTCTGTGACTGAGAGGAAATCACACCTCTGTGACTGACAGGAAATCACACCTCTGTGACTGAGAGGAAATCACACCTCTGTGACTGACAGGAAATCACATCTCTGTGACTGAGAGGAAATCACACCTCTGTGACTGACAGGAAATCACACCTCTGTGACTGAGAGGAAATCACACCTCTGTGACTGACAGGAAATCACATCTCTGTGACTGAGAGGAAATCACATCTCTGTGACTGACAGGAAATCACATCTCTGTGACTGAGAGGAAATCACACCTCTGTGACTGACAGGAAATCACACCTCTGTGACTGAGAGGAAATCACACCTCTGTGACTGACAGGAAATCACATCTCTGTGACTGACAGGAAATCACATCTCTGTGACTGAGAGGAAATCACATCTCTGTGACTGACAGGAAATCACACCTCTGTGACTGAGAGGAAATCACACCTCTGTGACTGACAGGAAATCACACCTCTGTGACTGACAGGAAATCACACCTCTGTGACTGACAGGAAATCACACCTCTGTGACTGAGAGGAAATCACACCTCTGTGACTGAGAGGAAACAACACTGAACAACATGCTGAGTCCCCAAATGGTACAGAGCCCATTAAAGCTGAGGCTTCAAAGCCCTGCTGCTTTCAAAGTTCAGTCAACAGCTGCTCTAGTAGCAGCACTCGATAAGACTGATTCATATTGTTTTGTAGGAGGTTTTACTTTATATTTAATCAACAATACAACAACATACAGATACAAACAATGATGTCATCACCCCCTATCTCCTATCAGCTATATCACTCCTCCCCAGACCCACTATCTCCTATCAGCTATATCACTCCTCCCCAGACCCACTATCTCCTATCAGCTATATCACTCCTCCCCAGACCCACTATCTCCTATCAGCTATATCACTCCTCCCCAGACCCACTATCTCCTATCAGCTATATCACTCCTCCCCAGACCCACTATCTCCTATCAGCTATATCACTCCTCCCCAGACCCACTATCTCCTATCAGCTATATCACTCCTCCCCAGACCCACTATCTCCTATCAGCTATATCACTCCTCCCCAGACCCACTATCAGCTATATCACTCCTCCCCAGACCCACTATCTCCTATCAGCTATATCACTCCTCCCCAGACCCACTATCTCCTATCAGCTATATCACTCCTCCCCAGACCCACTATCTCCTATCAGCTATATCACTCCTCCCCAGACCCACTATCTCCTATCAGCTATATCACTCCTCCCCAGACCCACTATCTCCTATCAGCTATATCACTCCTCCCCAGACCCACTATCTCCTATCAGCTATATCACTCCTCCCCAGACCCCCTATCTCTATCAGCTATATCACTCCTCCCCAGACCCACTATCTCCTATCAGCTATATCACTCCTCCCCAGACCCACTATCTCCAATCAGCTATATCACTCCTCCCCAGACCCACTATCTCCTATCAGCTATATCACTCCTCCCCAGACCCACTATCTCCTATCAGCTATATCACTCCTCCCCAGACCCACTATCTCCTATCAGCTATATCACTCCTCCCCAGACCCACTATCTCCTATCAGCTATATCACTCCTCCCCAGACCCACTATCTCCTATCAGCTATATCACTCCTCCCCAGACCCACTATCTCCTATCAGCTATATCACTCCTCCCCAGACCCACTATCTCCTATCAGCTATATCACTCCTCCCCAGACCCACTATCTCCTATCAGCTATATCACTCCTCCCCAGACCCACTATCAGCTATATCACTCCTCCCCAGACCCACTATCTCCTATCAGCTATATCACTCCTCCCCAGACCCACTATCTCCTATCAGCTATATCACTCCTCCCCAGACCCACTATCAGCTATATCACTCCTCCCAAGACCCACTATCTCCTATCAGCTATATCACTCCTCCCCAGACCCACTATCTCCTATCAGCTATATCACTCCTCCCCAGACCCACTATCTCCTATCAGCTATATCACTCCTCCCCAGACCCACTATCTCCTATCAGCTATATCACTCCTCCCCAGACCCACTATCTCCCACCCCTATATCACTCCTCCCCAGACCCACTATCTCCTATCAGCTATATCACTCCTCCCCAGACCCACTATCTCCTATCAGCTATATCACTCCTCCCCAGACCCACTATCTCCTATCAGCTATATCACTCCTCCCCAGACCCACTATCTCCTATCAGCTATATCACTCCTCCCCAGACCCACTATCTCCTATCAGCTATATCACTCCTCCCCAGACCCACTATCTCCTATCAGCTATATCACTCCTCCCCAGACCCACTATCTCCTATCAGCTATATCACTCCTCCCCAGACCCACTATCTCCCACCCCTATATCACTCCTCCCCAGACCCACTATCTCCTATCAGCTATATCACTCCTCCCCAGACCCACTATCTCCTATCAGCTATATCACTCCTCCCCAGACCCACTATCTCCTATCAGCTATATCACTCCTCCCCAGACCCACTATCTCCCTATCAGCTATATCACTCCTCCCCAGACCCACTATCTCCACCCCTATCAGCTATATCACTCCTCCCCAGACCCACTATCTCCATCAGCTATATCACTCCTCCCCAGACCCACTATCTCCCACCCCTATATCACTCCTCCCCAGACCCACTATCTCCCACCCCTATATCACTCCTCCCCAGACCCACTATCTCCCACCCCTATATCACTCCTCCCCAGACCCACTATCCCCACCCCTATCAGCTATATCACTCCTCCCCAGACCCACTATCCCAACCCCTATATCACTCCTCCCCAGACCCACTATCCTCCACCCCTATCAGCTATATCACTCCTCCCCAGACCCACTATCCCCACCCCTATCAGCTATATCACTCCTCCCCAGACCCACTATCCCCACCCCTATATCACTCCTCCCCAGACCCACTATCCTCCACCCCTATCAGCTATATCACTCCTCCCCAGACCCACTATCCCAACCCCTATATCACTCCTCCCCAGACCCACTATCCTCCACCCCCACATCACTCCTCCCCAGACCCACTAACCCCACCCCTATCAGCTATATCACTCCTCCCCAGACCCACTATCCCCACCCCTATATCACTCCTCCCCAGACCCACTATCCTCCACCCCTATCAGCTATATCACTCCTCCACAGACCCACTATCCCAACCCCTATATCACTCCTCCCCAGACCCACTATCCTCCACCCCCACATCACTCCTCCCCAGACCCACTAACCCCACCCCTATCAGCTATATCACTCCTCCCCAGACCCACTATCCCCACCCCTATATCACTCCTCCCCAGACCCACTATCCTCCACCCCTATCAGCTATATCACTCCTCCCCAGACCCACTATCCTCCACCCCTATCAACTATATCACTCCTCCCCAGACCCACTATCCTCCACCCCTATCAACTATATCACTCCTCCCCAGACCCACTATCCCCACCCCTATATCACTCCTCCCCAGACCCACTATCCTCCACCCCTATCAACTATATCACTCCTCCCCAGACCCACTATCCCCACCCCTATATCACTCCTCCCCAGACCCACTATCCCCACCCCTATATCACTCCTCCCCAGACCCACTATCCCCACCCCTATATCACTCCTCCCCAGACCCACTATCCCCACCCCTATATCACTCCTCCCCAGACCCACTATCCCCACCCCTATATCACTCCTCCCCAGACCCACTATCCCCACCCCTATCAGCTATATCACTCCTCCCCAGACCCACTATCCCCACCCCTATATCACTCCTCCCCAGACCCACTATCCCCACCCCCACCCCTATATCACTCCTCCCCAGACCCACTATCCCCACCCCCACCCCTATATTACTCCTCCCCAGACCCATTATCCCCACCCCTATCAGCTATATCACTCCTCCCCAGACCCACTATCCCCACCCCTATATCACTCCTCCCCAGACCCACTAACCCCACCCCTATATCACTCCTCCCCAGACCCACTATCCCCATCCCTATATCACTCCTCCCCAGACCCACTATCCCCATCCCTATATCACTCCTCCCCAGACCACTATCCCCACCCCTATCAGCTATATCACTCCTCCCCAGACCACTATCCCCATCCCTATATCACTCCTCCCCAGACCCACTATCCTCCACCCCCACCCCTATATCACTCCTCCCCAGACCCACTATCCCCACCCCTATATCACTCCTCCCCAGACCCACTATCCCACCCCTATATCACTCCTCCCCAGACCCACTATCCTCCACCCCAGCTATATCACTCCTCCCCAGACCCACTATCCCCACCCCTATCAGCTATATCACTCCTCCCCAGACCCACTATCCCCACCCCTATATCACTCCTCCCCAGACCCACTATCCTCCACCCCTATCAGCTATATCACTCCTCCCAGACCCACTATCCCCACCCCTATATCACTCCTCCCCAGACCCACTATCCTCCACCCCCATCACTCCTCCCCAGACCCACTATCCCCACCCCTATCAGCTATATCACTCCTCCCCAGACCCACTATCCCCACCCCTATATCACTCCTCCCCAGACCCACTATCCTCCACCCCTATCAGCTATATCACTCCTCCCCAGACCCACTATCCTCCACCCCTATCAACTATATCACTCCTCCCCAGACCCACTATCCTCCACCCCTATCAACTATATCACTCCTCCCCAGACCCACTATCCCCACCCCTATATCACTCCTCCCCAGACCCACTATCCTCCACCCCTATCAACTATATCACTCCTCCCCAGACCCACTATCCCCACCCCTATATCACTCCTCCTCAGACCCACTATCCCCACCCCTATATCACTCCTCCCCAGACCCACTATCCCCACCCCTATATCACTCCTCCCCAGACCCACTATCCCACCCCTATATCACTCCTCCCCAGACCCACTATCCCCACCCCTATATCACTCCTCCCCAGACCCACTATCCCCACCCCTATCAGCTATATCACTCCTCCCCAGACCCACTATCCCCACCCCTATCCCATCACTCCTCCCCAGACCCACTATCCCCACCCCTATATCACTCCTCCCCAGACCCACTATCCCCACCCCTACCCCTATATCACTCCTCCCCCCAGACCCACTATCCCCACCCCTATCAACCCCTATATCACTCCTCCCCAGACCCACTATCCCCACCCCTATATCACTCCTCCCCAGACCCACTATCCCCACCCCTATATCACTCCTCCCCAGACCCACTATCCCCACCCCTATATCACTCCTCCCCAGACCCACTATCCCCATCCCTATATCACTCCTCCCCAGACCCACTATCCCCACCCCCATCCACACTCCTCCCCAGACCCACTATCCCCACCCCCATATCACTCCTCCCCAGACCCACTATCCCCACCCCTATCAGACCCACTATCCTCCACCCCTATCAGCTATATCACTCCTCCCCAGACCCACTATCCCCACCCCTATCATATATCACTCCTCCCCAGACCCACTATCCCCACCCCTATATCACTCCTCCCCAGACCCACTATCCCCACCCCCCAGACCCACTATATCAGCTACTCCTCCCCAGACCCACTATCCCCACCCCTATATCACTCCTCCCCAGACCCACTATCCCCACCCCTATCAGCTATATCACTCCTCCCCAGACCCACTATCCCCCCCCACCCCTATATCACTCCTCCCCAGACCCACTATCCTCCACCCCTATCATCTATATCACTCCTCCCCAGACCCACTATCCCCACCCCTATATCACTCCTCCCCAGACCCACTATCCCCACCCCTATCAACTATATCACTCCTCCCCAGACCCACTATCCCCACCCCAGCTATATCACTCCTCCCCAGACCCACTATCCCCACCCCTATATCACTCCTCCCCAGACCCACTATCCCCACCCCTATCAACTATATCACTCCTCCCCAGACCCACTATCCCCCTCCCCCACTATCCCTATATCACCCTCCCCAGACCCACTATCCCCACCCCTATATCCTCCTCCCCAGACCCACTATCCCCACCCCTATATCCCCACCCCTATATCACTCCTCCCCAGACCCACTATCCCCATCCCCTATATCACTCCTCCCCAGACCCACTATCCCCACCCCTATATCACTCCTCCCCAGACCCACTATCCCCACCCCTATCACCCCTATATCACTCCTCCCCAGACCCACTATCCCCACCCCTATATCACTCCTCCCCAGACCCACTATCCCCACCCCCAGCTATATCACTCCTCCCCAGACCCACTATCCCCACCCCTATCATATATCACTCCTCCCCAGACCCACTATCCCCACCCCTATCAGCTATATCCTCCTCCCCAGACCCACTATCCCCACCCCTATATCACTCCTCCCCAGACCCACTATCCCCACCCCTATATCACTCCTCCCCAGACCCACTATCCCCACCCTATCAACTATATCACTCCTCCCCAGACCCACTATCCTCCACCCCTATCAACTATATCACTCCTCCCCAGACCCACTATCCCCACCCCTATATCACTCCTCCCCAGACCCACTATCCTCCACCCCAACTATATCACTCCTCCCCAGACCCACTATCCCCACCCCTATCATATCACTCCTCCCCAGACCCACTATCCCCACCCCTATCACTATATCACTCCTCCCCAGACCCACTATCCCCACCCCTATATCACTCCTCCCAGACCCACTCAGCTCCTCCCCAGACCCACTATCCCCACCCCTATATCACTCCTCCCCAGACCCACTATCCCCACCCCTATATCACTCCTCCCCAGACCCACTATCCCCACCCCTATATCACTCCTCCCCAGACCCACTATCCCCACCCCTATATCACTCCTCCCAGACCCACTATCCCCACCCCTATCAGCTATATCACTCCTCCCCCAGACCCACTATCCCCACCCCTATCATCCTCCTCCCCAGACCCACTATCCCCACCCCTATATCACTCCTCCCCAGACCCACTATCCCCACCCCTATATCACTCCTCCCCAGACCCACTATCCCCACCCCTATATCACTCCTCCCCAGACCCACTATCCCCACCCCTATATCACTCCTCCCCAGACCCACTATCCCCACCCCTATATCACTCCTCCCCAGACCCACTATCCCCACCCCTATATAACCCCACCCCTATATCACTCCTCCCCAGACCCACTATCCCCACCCCTATCACTCCTCCCCAGACTATCCCCACCCCTATCACTCCTCCCCAGACCCACTATCCCCACCCCTATATCCTCCTCCCCAGACCCACTATCCCCACCCCTATATCACTCCTCCCCAGACCCACTATCCCCACCCCTATCAACTATATCACTCCTCCCCAGACCCACTATCCCCACCCCTATCACTCCCCACTATCCTCCATCCCTATATCACTCCTCCCCAGACCCACTATCCCCACCCCTATATCACTCCTCCCCAGACCCACTATCCCCACCCCTATCCTATCCCCACCCTATATCACTCCTCCCCAGACCCACTATCCCCACCCCTATCAGCTATATCACTCCTCCCCAGACCCACTATCCCCACCCCTATATCACTCCTCCCCAGACCCACTATCCCCACCCCTATCCCTATATCACTCCTCCCCAGACCCACTATCCCCACCCCTATATCACTCCTCCCCAGACCCACTATCCTCCCCACCCCTATCCCCACCCCTCACTCCTCCCCAGACCCACTATCCCCACCCCTATATCACTCCTCCCCAGACCCACTATCCCCCCTAGACCCACTATCCCCACCCCTATATCACTCCTCCCCAGACCCACTATCCCCACCCCTATATCCTCCTCCCCAGACCCACTATCCCCACCCCTATATCACTCCTCCCCAGACCCACTATCCCCACCCCTATATCACTCCTCCCCAGACCCACTATCCCCACCCCTATATCACTCCTCCCCAGACCCACTATCCCCACCCCCAGCTATATCACTCCTCCCCAGACCCACTATCCCCACCCCTATATCACTCCTCCCCAGACCCACTATCCCCACCCCTATCACTAGATCCCACTCCTCCCCCACTATCCCAGATCCCCTCCCCAGACCCACTATCCCCACCCCTATATCACTCCTCCCCAGACCCACTATCCCCACCCCTATCAGCTATATCACTCCTCCCCAGACCCACTATCCCCACCCCCAGACCCCTATATCACTCCTCCCCAGACCCACTATCCCCACCCCTATATCACTCCTCCCCAGACCCACTATCCCCACCCCTATATCACTCCTCCCCAGACCCACTATCCCCACCCCTATATCACTCCTCCCCAGACCCACTATCCCCACCCCACCCCTATATCAGCTATATCACTCCTCCCAGACCCACTATCCCCCCCCTACCCCTCCCCAGACCCACTATCCCCACCCCTATATCCTCCTCCCCAGACCCACTATCCCCACCCCTATATCACTCCTCCCCAGACCCACTATCCCCACCCCTATAGCTCACTCCTCCCCAGACCCCTCCCCACCCAGACCCACCAGACCCACTATCCCCATCCTCCTCCCCAGACCCACTATCCCCACCCCTATCATCACTCCTCCCCAGACCCACTATCCCCACCCCTATCATCACTCCTCCCCAGACCCACTATCCCCACCCCTATATCACTCCTCCCCAGACCCACTATCCCCACCCCTATATCACTCCTCCCCAGACCCACTATCCCCACCCCTATATCACTCCTCCCCAGACCCACTATCCCCACCCCTATATCACTCCTCCCCAGACCCACTATCCCCACCCTATATCACTCCTCCCCAGACCCACTATCCCCACCCCTATATCACTCCTCCCCAGACCCACTATCCCCACCCCTATCAGCTATATCACTCCTCCCCAGACCCACTATCCCCACCCCTATCCCCTATATCACTCCCCCCCCCAGACCCCCCAGACCCCTATCCCCACCCCTATCATCCCCACCCCCACTCACTCCCCCCAGACCCACTATCCCCACCCCTATATCACTCCTCCCCAGACCCACTATCCCCACCCCTATATCACTCCTCCCCAGACCCACTATCCCCACCCCTATCAGCTATATCACTCCTCCCCAGACCCACTATCCCCACCCCTATATCACTCCTCCCCAGACCCACTATCCCCACCCCTATCCCTATATCACTCCTCCCCAGACCCACTATCCCCACCCCTATCATATATCACTCCTCCCCAGACCCACTATCCCCACCCCTATATCACTCCTCCCCAGACCCACTATCCCCACCCCTATATCACTCCTCCCCAGACCCACTATCCCCACCCCTATCACTCCTCCCCAGACCCACTATCCCCACCCCTATATCACTCCTCCCCAGACCCACTATCCCCACCCCTATCAGCTATATCACTCCTCCCCAGACCCACTATCCCCACCCCTATATCACTCCTCCCCAGACCCACTATCCCCACCCCTATCAGCTATATCACTCCTCCCCAGACCCACTATCCCCACCCCTATATCACTCCTCCCCAGACCCACTATCCCCACCCCTATCATCACTCCTCCCCAGACCCACTATCCCCACCCCTATATCCACTCCTCCCCCCAGACCCACTATCCCCATCCCCATATCACTCCTCCCCAGACCCACCCCACCCCTATCCCCCCCATCCCTATATCACTCCTCCCCAGACCCACTATCCCCACCCCTATCAGCTATATCCTCCTCCCCAGACCCACTATCCCCCCTATCCCTATATCACTCCTCCCCAGACCCACTATCCCCACCCCTATCAGCTATCACTCCTCCCCAGACCCACTATCCCCACCCCTATATCACTCCTCCCCAGACCCACTATCCCCTCCCCAGACCCCTATATCACTCCTCCCCAGACCCACTATCCCCACCCCTATCAGCTATATCACTCCTCCCCAGACCCACTATCCCCACCCCTATATCACTCCTCCCCAGACCCACTATCCTCCACCCCTATCAGCTATATCACTCCTCCCCAGACCCACTATCCCCACCCCTATATCACTCCTCCCCAGACCCACTATCCCCACCCCTATCATATATCACTCCTCCCCAGACCCACTATCCCCACCCCTATATCACTCCTCCCCCCACTATCCCCACCCCTATATCACTCCTCCCCAGACCCACTATCCCCACCCCCACCCCTATATCACTCCTCCCCAGACCCACTATCCCCACCCCTATATCACTCCTCCCCAGACCCACTATCCCCACCCCTATATCACTCCTCCCCAGACCCACTATCCCCACCCCTATCAGCTATATCCTCCTCCCCAGACCCACTATCCCCACCCCTATCATCACTCCTCCCCAGACCCACTATCCCCACCCCTATATCACTCCTCCCCAGACCCACTATCCCCACCCCTATATCACTCCTCCCCAGACCCACTATCCCCACCCCTATATCACTCCTCCCCAGACCCACTATCCCCACCCCTATCAGCCTCCCCAGACCCACTATCCCCACCCTCCCCTCCCCAGACCCACTATCCCCACCCCTATATCACTCCTCCCCAGACCCACTATCCCCACCCCTCCTCCTCCCCCAGACCCACTATCCCCACCCCCATATATCACTCCTCCCCAGACCCACTATCCCCACCCCTATCCCCTATATCACTCCTCCCCAGACCCACTATCCCCACCCCTATCAGCTATATCACTCCTCCCCAGACCCACTATCCCCACCCCTATATCACTCCTCCCCAGACCCACTATCCCCACACTCCTCCCCAGACCCACTATCCCTATATCACTCCTCCCCAGACCCACTATCCCCACCCCTATATCACTCCTCCCCAGACCCACTATCCCCACCCCTATCATCACTCCTCCCCAGACCCACTATCCCCACCCCTATATCACTCCTCCCCAGACCCACTATCCCCACCCCTATCAGCTATATCACTCCTCCCCAGACCCACTATCCCCACCCCTATATCACTCCTCCCCAGACCCACTATCCCCACCCCTATATCACTCCTCCCCAGACCCACTATCCCCACCCCTATATCACTCCTCCCCCCAGACCCACTATCCCCCACCCCTATATCATATCACTCCTCCCCAGACCCACTATCCCCACCCCTATATCACTCCTCCCCCAGACCCACTATCCCCACCCCTATATCACTCCTCCCCAGACCCACTATCCCCACCCCTACCAACTATCACTCCTCCCCAGACCCACTATCCCCACCCCTATCATCACTCCTCCCCAGACCCACTATCCCCACCCCTATATCACTCCTCCCCAGACCCACTATCCCCACCCCTCCCCTCCCCAGACCCACTATCCCCTCCCCAGACCCACTATCCCCCACCCCTATATCACTCCTCCCCAGACCCACTATCCCCACCCCTATCAGCTATATCACTCCTCCCCAGACCCACTATCCCCACCCCTATATCACTCCTCCCCAGACCCACTATCCCCACCCCCACCCCTATATCACTCCTCCCCAGACCCACTATCCCCACCCCTATATCACTCCTCCCCAGACCCACTATCCCCACCCCCACCCCTATATCCTCCTCCCCAGACCCCTATCCCCCATCCCTATCATATCTCCCTCCCCAGACCCACTATCCCCACCCCTATATCACTCCTCCCCAGACCCATCTCCATCCCCACCCCTATATCACTCCTCCCCAGACCCACTATCCCCACCCCTATCAGCTATATCACTCCTCCCCAGACCCACTATCCCCACCCCTATATCACTCCTCCCCAGACCCACTATCCCCACCCCTATATCACTCCTCCCCAGACCCCTATCCCCACCCCTATATCACTCCTCCCCAGACCCACTATCCCCACCCCTATCCTCCTCCCCAGACCCACTATCCCCACCCCTATATCACTCCTCCCCAGACCCACTATCCCCACCCCTATATCACTCCTCCCCAGACCCACTATCCCCACCCCTATATCACTCCTCCCCAGACCCACTATCCTCCACCCCTATCCTCCCCCCAGACCCACTATCCCCACCCCTATCAGCTATATCACTCCTCCCCAGACCCACTATCCCCACCCCTATATCACTCCTCCCCAGACCCACTATCCCCACCCCTATCCCCAGCCCTATATCACTCCTCCCCAGACCCACTATCCCCACCCCTATATCACTCCTCCCCAGACCCACTATCCCCACCCCTATATCACTCCTCCCCAGACCCACTATCCCCACCCCTATCAGCTATATCACTCCTCCCCAGACCCACTATCCCCACCCCTATATCACTCCTCCCCAGACCCACTATCCCCACCCCTATCCCCATCACTCCTCCCCAGACCCACTATCCCCACCCCAGCTATATCACTCCTCCCCAGACCCACTATCCCCACCCCTATATCACTCCTCCCCAGACCCACTATCCCCACCCCTATATCACTCCTCCCCAGACCCACTATCCCCACCCCCTCCCCAGACCCACTCACCCACCCCTATATCACTCCTCCCCAGACCCACTATCCCCACCCCTATATCACTCCTCCCCAGACCCACTATCCCCACCCCTCATCAGACTATATCACTCCTCCCCAGACCCACTATCCCCACCCCTATATCACTCCTCCCCAGACCACTATCCCCACCCCTATCCCCCTCCCCACTATCCCCCACCCTCCTCCAGACCCACTATCCCCACCCCTATCAGACCCACTATCCCACCCTATATCACTCCTCCCCAGACCCACTATCCCCCACCCCTCACTCCTCCCCAGACCCACTATCCCCACCCCTATCAGCTATATCACTCCTCCCCAGACCCACTATCCCCACTATATCACTCCTCCCCAGACCCACTATCCCCACCCCTATATCACTCCTCCCCAGACCCCTATCCCCACCCCTATATCACTCCTCCCCAGACCCACTATCCCCACCCCTATATCACTCCTCCCCAGACCCACTATCCCCACCCCTATCAGCTATATCACTCCTCCCCAGACCCACTATCCCCACCCCTATATCACTCCTCCCCAGACCCACTATCCCCACCCCTATATCACTCCTCCCCAGACCCACTATCCCCACCCCTATATCACTCCTCCCCAGACCCACTATCCCCACCCCTATATCACTCCTCCCCAGACCCACTATCCCCACCCCTATATCACTCCTCCCCAGACCCACTATCCCCACCCCTATATCACTCCTCCCCAGACCCACTATCCCCACCCCTATATCACTCCTCCCCAGACCCACTATCCCCACCCCTATATCACTCCTCCCCAGACCCACTATCCCCACCCCTATATCACTCCTCCCCAGACCCACTATCCCCATATATCACTCCTCCCCAGACCCACTATCCCCACCCCTATATCACTCCTCCCCAGACCCACTATCCCCACCCCTATATCACTCCTCCCCAGACCCACTATCCCCATCCCTATATCACTCCTCCCCAGACCCACTATCCCCATCCCTATATCACTCCTCCCCAGACCCACTATCCCCACCCCTATCAGCTATATCACTCCTCCCCAGACCCACTATCCCCACCCCTATCCTATATCACTCCTCCCCAGACCCACTATCCCCACCCCTATCCCTATATCATATCACTCCTCCCCAGACCCACTATCCTCCACCCCTATATCACTCCTCCCCAGACCCATATTATCCCCCCAGACCCACATCCCCACCCCTATATCACTCCTCCCACAGACCCCTACTATCCTCCACCCCTATCAGCTATATCACTCCTCCCCAGACCCACTATCCTCCACCCCTATCATCACTCCTCCCCAGACCCACTATCCCCACCCCTATCAGCTATATCACTCCTCCCCAGACCCACTATCCCCACCCCTATATCACTCCTCCCCAGACCCACTATCCCCACCCCTATATCACTCCTCCCCAGACCCACTATCCTCCACCCCTATCAGCTATATCACTCCTCCCCAGACCCACTATCCCCACCCCTATCACTCCTCCTCCCCAGACCCCAGACCACTATCCCCACCCCTATATCACTCCTCCCCAGACCCACTATCCCCACCCCTATATCACTCCTCCCCAGACCCACTATCCCCACCCCTATATCACTCCTCCCCAGACCCACTATCCCCACCCCTATATCACTCCTCCCCAGACCCACTATCCCCACCCCTATCAGCTATATCACTCCTCCCCAGACCCACTATCCCCACCCCTATATCACTCCTCCCCAGACCCACTATCCTCCCAAACCCACTATCCCCACCCCTATATCACCCTCCCCAGACCCACTATCCCCACCCCTATATCACTCCTCCCCAGACCCACTATCCCCACCCCTATATCACTCCTCCCCAGACCCACTATCCCCACCCCCTATATCACTCCTCCCCAGACCCACTATCCCCACCCCTATATCACCCTCCCCAGACCCACTATCCCCACCCCTATATCACTCCCCTCCCCAGACCCACTATCCCCCCAGCTATATCACTCCTCCCCAGACCCACTATCCCCCCCCCACCCCTATATCACTCCTCCCCAGACCCACTATCCCCACCCTATACCCCTATATCACTCCTCCCCAGACCCACTATCCCCACCCCTATCAGCTATATCACTCCTCCCCAGACCCACTATCCCCACCCCTATCAGCTCACTCCTCCCCAGACCCACTATCCCCACCCCTATATATCACTCCTCCCCAGACCCACTATCCCCACCCCTATATCACTCCTCCCCAGACCCACTATCCCCACCCCTATCAGCTATATCACTCCTCCCCAGACCCACTATCCCCACCCCTATCAGCTATATCACTCCTCCCCAGACCCACTATCCCCACCCCTATCAGCTATATCACTCCTCCCCAGACCCACTATCCCCACCCCTATATCACTCCTCCCCAGACCCACTATCCCCACCCCTATCACCTATATCACTCCTCCCCAGACCCACTATCCCCCCTACACCCCTATATCACTCCTCCCCAGACCCACTATCCCCACCCCTATCATATCACTCCTCCCCAGACCCACTATCCCCACCCCTATATCACTCCTCCCCAGACCCACTATCCCCACCCCTATATCACTCCTCCCCAGACCCACTATCCCCACCCCTATATCACTCCTCCCCAGACCCACTATCCCCACCCCTATATCAGCTATATCACTCCTCCCCAGACCCACTATCCCCACCCCTATATCACTCCTCCCCAGACCCACTATCCCCACCCCTATATCACTCCTCCCCAGACCCACTATCCCCACCCCTATATCACTCCTCCCAGACCCACTATCCCCACCCCTATATCACTCCTCCCCAGACCCACTATCCCCACCCCTATATCACTCCCCCAGACCCACTATCCCCACCCCTATCACTATATCTCCCCAGACCCACTATCCCCACCCCCCACCCCTATATCACTCCCCCCAGACCCACTATCCCCACCCCTATATCACTCCTCCCCAGACCCACTATCCTCCCCCCTACCCCTATATCACTCCTCCCCAGACCCACTATCCCTATATCACTCCTCCCCAGACCCACTATCCCCACCCCTATATCACTCCTCCCCAGACCCACTATCCCCACCCCTATCTATATCACTCCTCCCCAGACCCACTATCCCCACCCCTATATCACTCCTCCCCAGACCCACTATCCCCACCCCAACCCCTATATCACTCCTCCCCAGACCCACTATCCCCACCCCTATATCACTCCTCCCCAGACCCACTATCCCCACCCCTATATCACCCTCCCCAGACCCACTATCCTCCACCCCTATCACTATATCCTCCCCAGACCCACTATCCCCACCCCTATCATATATCACTCCTCCCCAGACCACTATCCCCACCCCTAGCTATCACTCCTCCCCAGACCCACTATCCCCACCCCTATAGCTATATCACTCCTCCCCAGACCCACTATCCCCACCCCTATATCACTCCTCCCCAGACCCACTATCCCCACCCCCACCCTATATCACTCCTCCCCAGACCCACTATCCCCACCCCTATCATATCACTCCTCCCCAGACCCACTATCCTCCACCCCTATCAACTATATCACTCCTCCCCAGACCCACTATCCCCACCCCTATATCACTCCTCCCCAGACCCACTATCCCCACCCCTATATCACTCCTCCCCAGACCCACTATCCCCACCCCTATATCACTCCTCCCCAGACCCACTATCCCCACCCCTATATCACTCCTCCCCAGACCCACTATCCCCACCCCTATATCACTCCTCCCCAGACCCACTATCCCCACCCCTATATCACTCCTCCCCAGACCCACTATCCCCACCCCTATATCACTCCAGACCCACTATCCCCACCCCTATATATCACTCCTCCCCAGACCCACTATCCCCACCCCTATCACTCTCCCCAGACCCACTATCCCCACTCCTCCTCCCCAGACCCACTATCCCCACCCCACCCCTATCCCCCACCCCCTATAGCTCATCCTCCCCAGACCCACTATCCCCACCCCTATCAGCTATATCCTAGACCCACTATCCCCACCCCTATCACTCCCCCCAGACCCACTATCCCCACCCCTATCAGCTATATCACTCCTCCCCAGACCCACTATCCCCACCCCTATATCACTCCTCCCCAGACCCACTATCCCCACCCCTATATCACTCCTCCCCAGACCCACTATCCCCACCCCTATCAGCTATATCACTCCTCCCCAGACCCACTATCCCCACCCTATATCACTCCTCCCCTGACCCACTATCCCCACCCCCATATCACTCCCTCCCCAGACCCACTATCCCCACTCCTCCCCAGACCCACTATCCCCACCCCTATATCACTCCTCCCCAGACCCACTATCCCCACCCCTATATCACTCCTCCCCAGACCCACTATCCCCACCCCTATATCACTCCTCCCCAGACCCACTATCCCCACCCCTATCATCTATATCACTCCTCCCCAGACCCACTATCCCCACCCCTATATCACTCCTCCCCAGACCCACTATCCCCACCCCCTATCAACTATATCACTCCTCCCCAGACCCACTATCCCCACCCCTATATCACTCCTCCCCAGACCCACTATCCCCACCCCCACCCTCCCCAGACCCACTATCCCCACCCCTATATCACTCCTCCCCAGACCCACTATCCCCACCCCTATATCACTCCTCCCCCAGACCCACTATCCCCACCCCTATCATCACTCCTCCCCAGACCCACTATCCCCACCCCTATATCACTCCTCCCCAGACCCACTATCCCCACCCCAGACCCACTATCCCCCTATATCACTCCTCCCCAGACCCACTATCCCCACCCCTATCATATATCACTCCTCCCCAGACCCACTATCCCCACCCCTATATCACTCCTCCCCAGACCCACTATCCCCACCCCTATCAGCTATATCACTCCTCCCCAGACCCACTATCCCCACCCCTATCAGCTATATCACTCCTCCCCAGACCCACTATCCCCACCCCTATATCCCTCCTCCCCAGACCCACTATCCCCACCCCTCACTCCTCCCCAGACCCACTATCCCCCCACCCCCACTATATCACTCCTCCCCAGACCCACTACCCACTATCCTCCTCCCCAGACCCACTATCCCCACCCCTATCCTATATCACTCCTCCCCAGACCCACTATCCCCACCCCTATCAGCTATATCACTCCTCCCCAGACCCACTATCCCCACCCCTATCAGCTATATCACTCCTCCCCAGACCCACTATCCCCACCCCTATATCACTCCTCCCCAGACCCACTATCCCCACCCCTATATCACTCCTCCCCAGACCCACTATCCTCCACCCCTATCAGCTATATCACTCCTCCCCAGACCCATCTACCCCCACCCCTATATCACTCCTCCCCAGACCCACTATCCCCACCCCTATATCACTCCTCCCCAGACCCACTATCCCCACCCCTATCACTCCTCCCCAGACCCACTATCCCCACCCCTATATCACTCCTCCCCAGACCCCACCCCCACCCCTATCCTCCTCCCCAGACCCACTATCACCCCTCCCCCCCAGACCCACTATCCCCACCCCTATATCACTCCTCCCACTATCCCCACCCCTATCAGTTATATCACTCCTCCAGACCCACTATCCCCACCCCTATATCACTCCTCCCCAGACCCACTATCCCCACCCCTATCAACTATATCACTCCTCCCCAGACCCACTATCCCCACCCCTACCCTCCCCAGACCCATACCCCTATATCACTCCTCCCACCCCCCCACCCCTATATCACTCCTCCCCAGACCCAGACCCACCCTATCAGCTATCCCCTCCCCAGACCCACTATCCCCACCCCTATATCACTCCTCCCCAGACCCACTATCCTCCACCCCTATCAGCTATATCACTCCTCCCCAGACCCACACTATCCCCACCCCTATCCCCTATATCACTCCTCCCCAGACCCACTATCCCCACCCCTATCAACTATATCACTCCTCCCAGACCCACTATCCCCACCCCTATATCACTCCTCCCCAGACCCACTATCCCCAGACCCCTATCAGCTATATCACTCCTCCCCCAGACCCACTATCCCCACCCCTATATCCTCCTCCCCAGACCCACTATCCCCACCCCTATCAGCTATATCCTCCTCCCCAGACCCCCCACCCCTATCATCCACTCCTCCCCAGACCCACTATCCCCCACCCCTATATCACTCCTCCCCAGACCCACTATCCTCACCCCTACCCCTCCCCAGACCCACTATCACTCCTCCCCAGACCCACTATCCCCACCCCTATATCACTCCTCCCCAGACCCACTATCCCCACCCCTATATCACTCCTCCCCAGACCCACTATCCCCACTATATCACTCCCCCCAGACCCACTATCCCCACCCCTATATCACTCCTCCCCAGACCCACTATCCCCACCCCTATCATATATCACTCCTCCCCAGACCCACTATCCCCACCCCTATATCACTCCTCCCCAGACCCACTATCCCCACACCTATCCCCATCACTCCTCCCCAGACCCACTATCCCCACCCCTATCAGCTATATCACTCCTCCCCAGACCCACTATCCCCACCCCTATATCACTCCTCCCCAGACCCACTATCCCCACCCCTATATCACTCCTCCCCAGACCCACTATCCCCACCCCTATATCCTCCTCCCCAGACCCACTATCCCCACCCCTATATCACTCCTCCCCAGACCCACTATCCCCACCCCTATATATCACTCCTCCCCAGACCCACTATCCCCACCCCTATATCACTCCTCCCCAGACCCACTATCCCCACCCCTATATCATATCACTCCTCCCCAGACCCACTATCCCCACCCCTATATCACTCCTCCCCAGACCCACTATCCCCACCCCTATATCACTCCTCCCCAGACCCACTATCCCCACCCCTCCTCCTCCCCAGACCCACTATCCCCACCCCTATATCACTCCTCCCCAGACCCACTATCCCCACCCCTATATCCCACTCCTCCCCAGACCCACTATCCCCACCCCAGACCCACTATCAGCTATATCACTCCTCCCCAGACCCACTATCCCCAGACCCCTATCAGCTATATCACTCCTCCCCAGACCCACTATCCCCACCCCTATCCCCAGACCCCTATCCCCACCCCTATATCACTCCTCCCCAGACCCACTATCCCCACCCCTATCAGCTCACTCCTCCCCAGACCCACTATCCCCACCCCTATATCACTCCTCCCCAGACCCACTATCCCCACCCCTATATCACTCCTCCCCAGACCCACTATCCCCACCCCTATATCACTCCTCCCCAGACCCACTATCACTCCTCCCCAGACCCACTATCCCCACCCCTATATCACTCCTCCCCAGACCCACTATCCCCACCCCTATCCTCCCCAGACCCACTATCCCCATCACTCCTCCCCAGACCCACTATCCCCACCCCTATATCACTCCTCCCCAGACCCACTATCCCCACCCCTATATCACTCCTCCCCAGACCCACTATCCCCACCCCTATATCACTCCTCCCCAGACCCACTATCCCCACCCCTACCCCTATATCACTCCTCCCCAGACCCACTATCCCCACCCCTATCCTATATCACTCCTCCCCAGACCCACTATCCCCACCCCTATATCACTCCTCCCCAGACCCACTATCCCCACCCCTATCATCACTCCTCCCCAGACCCACTATCCCCACCCCTATATCCTCCTCCCCAGACCCACTATCCCCACCTATATCACTCCTCCCCAGACCCACTATCCCCACCCCTATATCACTCCTCCCCAGACCCACTATCCCCACCCCAGCTATATCACTCCTCCCCAGACCCACTATCCCCACCCCTATATCACTCCTCCCCAGACCCACTATCCCCACCCCTCATATCACTCCTCCCCAGACCCACTATCCCCACCCCTATCCCCTCCCCAGACCCACCCCCACCCCTATATCACTCCTCCCCAGACCCACTATCCCCACCCCTATCACTCCTCCCCAGCTATATCACTCCTCCCCAGACCCACTATCCCCACCCCTACCCCTATATCACTCCTCCCCAGACCCACTATCCCCACCCCTATATCACTCCTCCCCAGACCCACTATCCCCACCCCTATATCACTCCTCCCCAGACCCACTATCCCCACCCCTATCAGCTATATCACTCCTCCCCAGACCCACTATCCCCACCCCTATCAGCTATATCACTCCTCCCCAGACCCACTATCCCCACCCCTATATCACTCCTCCCCAGACCCACTATCCCCACCCCTATCAGCTATATCACTCCTCCCCAGACCCACTATCCCCACCCCTATATCCTCCTCCCCCAGACCCACTATCCCCACCCCTATATCACTCCTCCCCAGACCCACTATCCCCACCCCCTATATCACTCCTCCCCAGACCCACTATCCCCACCCCTATCACCCCTATATCACTCCTCCCCAGACCCACTATCCCCACCCCTATATCCTCCCCAGACCCACTATCCCCACCCCTCTATATCACTCCTCCCCAGACCCACTATCCCCACCCCTATATCACTCCTCCCCAGACCCACTATCCCCACCCCTATATCACATCACCCTCCTCCCCAGACCCACTATCCCCCACCCCTATCCCCACCCCCAGCTATATCACTCCTCCCCAGACCCACTATCTATCCTCCAGACCCCTATCCCCACCCTATATCACTCCTCCCCAGACCCACTATCCCCCACCCCTATATCACTCCTCCCCAGACCCACTATCCCCACCCCTATATCACTCCTCCCCAGACCCACTATCCCCACCCCAGCTATATCACTCCTCCCCAGACCCACTATCCCCACCCCTATATCACTCCTCCCCAGACCCACTATCCCCACCCCTATCAGCTATATCCTCCTCCCCAGACCCACTATCCTCCACCCCTATCACCTATATCAGACTCCTCCCCAGACCCACTATCCCCACCCCTATATCACTCCTCCCCAGACCCACTATCCTCCACCCCTATCAACTATATCACTCCTCCCCAGACCCACTATCCTCCACCCCTACAACTATATCACTCCTCCCCCAGACCCACTATCCTCCACCCCCACCCCTATATCATCCTCCCCAGACCCACTATCCCCACCCCTATCAGCTATATCACTCCTCCCCAGACCCACTATCCCCACCCCTAGACCTCCCCAGACCCACTATCCCCACCCCTATCTCCTATATCACTCCTCCCCAGACCCACTATCCCCACCCCTATATCACTCCTCCCCAGACTATCCCCACCCCCTATATATCACCCCTCCCAGACCCACTATCCCCACCCCTATCCCACCCCCCTATATCACTCCTCCCCAGACCCACTATCCCCACCCCTATATCCTCCTCCCCAGACCCCACTATCCCATCCACCCCCCCCACCCCTATATCCCTCCCCAGACCCACTATCCCCACCCCTACTCCTCCTCCCCAGACCCACTATCCCCACCCCTATATCACCCCTATATCACTCCTCCCCAGACCCACTATCCCCACCCCTATATCACTCCTCCCCAGACCCACTATCCCCACCCCTATCCTATATCACTCCTCCCCAGACCCACTATCTCCCACCCCTATCAGCTATATCACTCCCCCCAGACCCACTATCCCCACCCCTATATCATCACCTCCCCCAGACCCACTATCCCCACCCCTATATCACTCCTCCCCAGACCCACTATCCCCACTATATCACTCCTCCCCAGACCCACTATCCCCAGCTATATCACTCCTCCCCAGACCCACTATCCCCACCCCTATATCACTCCTCCCCAGACCCACTATCCCCACCCCTATCAGCTATATCACTCCTCCCCAGACCCACTATCCCCACCCCTATATCACTCCTCCCCAGACCCACTATCCCCACCCCCACCAGCTATATCACTCCTCCCCAGACCCACTATCCCCACCCCTATCAGCTATATCACTCCTCCCCAGACCCACTATCCCCACCCCTATATCACTCCTCCCCAGACCCACTATCCTCCTCCCCCTATCCCCCCATATCACTCCTCCCCAGACCCACTATCCCCACCCCTATCCCCACCCTATCATCCTCCCCAGACCCACTATCCCCACCCCTATATCACTCCTCCCCAGACCCACTATCCCCACCCCTATATCACTCCTCCCCAGACCCACTATCCCCACCCCTATCCCTATATCACTCCTCCCCAGACCCACTATCCCCACCCCTATATCACTCCTCCCCAGACCCACTATCCCCACCCCTATATCACTCCTCCCCAGACCCACTATCCCCACCCCTATATCACTCCTCCCCAGACCCACTATCCCCCCACCCCTATCAGCTATATCACTCCTCCCCAGACCCACTATCCCCACCCCTATCACTCCTCCCCAGACCCACTATCCCCACCCCTATATCACTCCTCCCCAGACCCACTATCCCCACCCCTATATCACTCCTCCCCAGACCCACTATCCCCACCCCTATATCACTCCTCCCCAGACCCACTATCCCCACCCCTATCCACCCCTATATCATATCTCCTCCCCAGACCCACTATCCCCATCCCTATATCACTCCTCCCCAGACCCACTATCCCCACCCCATCCCTATATCACTCCTCCCCAGACCCACTATCCCCACCCCTATCAGCTATATCACTCCTCCCCAGACCCACTATCCCCACCCCTATATCACTCCTCCCCAGACCCACTATCCCCCACCCCTATATCACTCCTCCCCAGACCCACTATCCCCACCCCTATCAACTATATCACTCCTCCCCAGACCCACTATCCCCACCCCTATCAGCTATATCACTCCTCCCCAGACCCACTATCCCCACCCCCTATATCACTCCTCCCCAGACCCACTATCCCCACCCCTATATCACTCCTCCCCAGACCCACTATCCCCACCCCTATCACTCCTCCCCTCCCCAGACCCACTATCCCCCACCCCTATATCACTCCTCCCACTAGACCCCTATCCTCCCAGACACCCCTATATCACTCCTCCCCCCAGACCCACTATCAGACCCACTATCCCCACCCACTCCCTCCTAGACCACTATCCCCACTATCCCCACCCCTATATCACTCCTCCCCAGACCCACTATCCCCACCCCTATACCCACTATCCCACCCCTCCTCCCCAGACCCACTATCCCCACCCCTATCAACTATATCCCTCCCCAGACCCCCCACCCCTATATCCCCCAGACCCCTATCCCCACCCCTATATCACTCCTCCCCAGACCCACTATCCCCACCCCTATCAGCTATATCACTCCTCCCCAGACCCACTATCCTCCAGACCCTATCCCCACCTCCTCCCAGACCCACTATCCTCCACCCCTATCAGCTATATCACTCCTCCCCAGACCCACTATCCCCACCCCTATATCACTCCTCCCCAGACCCACTATCCTCCCCCTACCCCCCAGACCCACTATCCCCACCCCTATATCACTCCTCCCCAGACCCACTATCCCCACCCCTATATCACCCTCCCCAGACCCACTATCCCCACCCCTATATCACTCCTCCCCAGACCCACTATCCCCACCCCTATATCACTCCTCCCCAGACCCACTATCCCCACCCCTATATCACTCCTCCCCAGACCCACTATCCCCACCCCTATATCACTCCTCCCCAGACCCACTATCCCCACCCCTATATCACTCCTCCCCAGACCCACTATCCCCACCCCTATCCCTATATCACTCCTCCCCAGACCCACTATCCCCACCCCTATATCACTCCTCCCCAGACCCACTATCCCCCACCCCTATATCACTCCTCCCCAGACCCACTATCCCCACCCCTATATCACTCCTCCCCAGACCCACTATCCCCACCCTATCACTCACTCCTCCCCAGACCCACTATCCCCACCCCTATATCACTATATCCTCCTCCCCAGACCCACTATCCCCACCCCTATCACTCCTCCCCAGACCCACTATCCCCACCCCTCCCTACCCACTATCCCCACCCCCTCCCCTCCCCAGACCCACTATCCCCACCCCCTATATCCCCACTCCTCCCCAGACCCACTATCCCCACCCCCCCAGACCCACTATCCCCACCCCTATATCATATCCTCCCCAGACCCACTATCCCCACCCCTATATCCTCCCCAGACCCACTCAGACCCACTATCCCCACCCCACCCCTATATCACTCCTCCCCAGACCCACTATCCCCACCCCTATATCACTCCTCCCCAGACCCACTATCCCCACCCCTATCAGCTCCCCACCCACTATCCACTCCCCCACCCCCCCACCCCTATATCCTCCTCCCAGACCCACTATCCCCACCCCTATATCACTCCTCCCCCAGACCCACTATCCCCACCCCTATATCCAGACCCACTATCCCCACCCCTATCAGCTATATCACTCCTCCCCAGACCCACTATCCCCACCCCTATCAGCTATATCACTCCTCCCCAGACCCACTATCCCCACCCCTATCATCACTCCTCCCCAGACCCACTATCCCCACCCTATATCACTCCTCCCCAGACCCACTATCCCCCACCCCTATCAGCTATATCACTCCTCCCCAGACCCACTATCCTCCACCCCTATCAGCTATATCACTCCTCCCCAGACCCACTATCCCCACCCCTATATCACTCCTCCCCAGACCCACTATCCTCCACCCCTATCAGCTATATCACTCCTCCCCAGACCCACTATCCCCACCCCTATATCACTCCTCCCCAGACCCACTATCCCCACCCCTATATCACTCCTCCCCAGACCCACTATCCCCACCCCTATATCACTATATCACTCCTCCCCAGACCCACTATCCCCACCCCTATATCACTCCTCCCCAGACCCACTATCCCCCACCCCTATATCACTCCTCCCCCAGACCCACTATCCCCACCCCTATCATATCACTCCTCCCCAGACCCACTATCCCCACCCCTATATCACTCCTCCCCAGACCCACTATCCCCACCCCTATCAGCTATATCACTCCTCCCCAGACCCATCCCCACCCCTATATCACTCCTCCCCAGACCCACTATCCCCACCCCTACCCCTATCCCCACCCCTATCTCCTCCCCAGACCCACTATCCCCACCCCTATCAGCTATATCACTCCTCCCCAGACCCACTATCCCCACCCCTATATCACTCCTCCCCAGACCCACTATCCCCACCCCTATATCACTCCTCCCCAGACCCACTATCCCCACCCCTATATCACTCAGACTATATCAGACCTCCCCAGACCCACTATCCCCCCACTATCCCCCTATATCACTCCTCCCCAGACCCACTATCCCCACCCCTATCATCTATATCACTCCTCCCCAGACCCACTATCCCCACCCCTATCTCACTCCTCCCCAGACCCACTATCCCCACCCCCTATATCACTCCTCCCCAGACCCACTATCCCCACCCCTATCAGCTATATCACTCCTCCCCAGACCCACTATCCCCACCCCTATATCACTCCTCCCCAGACCCACTATCCCCACCCCTATCAGCTATATCCTCCTCCCCAGACCCACTATCCCCACCCCTATCACTCCTCCCCAGACCCACTATCCCCACCCCTATATCACTCCTCCCCAGACCCACTATCCCCACCCCTATATCACTCCTCCCCAGACCCACTATCCCCACCCCTATATCACTCCTCCCCAGACCCACTATCCCCACCCCTATCAGCTATATCACTCCTCCCCAGACCCACTATCCCCACCCCTATCAGCTATATCACTCCTCCCCAGACCCACTATCCCCACCCCTATATCACTCCTCCCCAGACCCTATCCCCATCCCCACCCCTATATCACTCCTCCCCAGACCCACTATCCCCCACCCCTATCATCACTCCTCCCCAGACCCACTATCCCCACCCCTATATCACTCCTCCCCAGACCCACTATCCCCACCCCTATATCCCCTCCCCAGACCCACTATCCCCACCCCCATATCACTCCTCCCCAGACCCACTATCCCCACCCCTATCAGCTATATCACTCCTCCCCAGACCCACTATCCCCACCCCTATATCACTCCTCCCCAGACCCACTATCCCCACCCCTATATCACTCCTCCCCAGACCCACTATCCCCACCCTATATCACTCCTCCCCAGACCCACTATCCCCACCCCCCTATATCACTCCTCCCCAGACCCACTATCCCCACCCCCCTATATCACTCCTCCCCAGACCCACTATCCCCACCCCTATATCACTCCTCCCCAGACCCACTATCCCCACCCCTCATATCACTCCTCCCCAGACCCAGACCCACTCCTCCCAGACCCACTATCCCCTATATCACTCCTCCCCAGACCCACTATCCCCACCCCTATATCACTCCTCCCCAGACCCACTATCCCCACCCCTATCATCATCCTCCCCCCAGACCCACTATCCCCACCCCTATCAGCTATATCACCCCTCCCCAGACCCACTATCCCCACCCCTATCACTCCTCCCCAGACCCACTATCCCCACCCCTATCAGCTCCCCATCCACTCCTCCCCCAGACCCACTATCCCCACCCCTCATATCACTCCTCCCCAGACCCACTATCCCCACCCCTATATCACTCCTCCCCCAGACCCACTATCCCCACCCCTATATCACTCCTCCCCAGACCCTATCCCCACCTATATCACTCCTCCCCAGACCCACTATCCCCACCCCTATATCACTCCTCCCCAGACCCACTATCCCCACCCCTATATCACTCCTCCCCAGACCCACTATCCCCACCCCTATCAGCTATATCACTCCTCCCCAGACCCACTATCCCCACCCCTATATCACTCCTCCCCAGACCCACTATCCCCACCCCCACCCTATATCACTCCTCCCCAGACCCACTATCCCCACCCCTATATCATCCTCCTCCCCAGACCCACTATCCCACCCCCTATATCACTCCTCCCCAGACCCACTATCCCCACCCCTATCAGCTCCTCCCCAGACCCACTATCCCCACCCCTATATCACTCCTCCCCAGACCCACTATCCCCACCCCTATATCACTCCTCCCCAGACCCACTATCCCCACCCCTATATCACTCCTCCCCAGACCCACTATCCCCACCCTATATCACTCCTCCCCAGACCCACTATCCCCACCCCTATCAGCTATATCACTCCTCCCCAGACCCACTATCCCCACCCCTATATCACTCCTCCCCAGACCCACTATCCCCACCCCTATCATATCACTCCTCCCCAGACCCACTATCCCCCACCCCTATATCACTCCTCCCCAGACCCACTATCCCCACCCCTATATCACTCCTCCCCAGACCCACTATCCCCATCCCTATATCACTCCTCCCCAGACCCACTATCCCCACCCCTATATCACTCCTCCCCAGACCCACTATCCCCACCCCTATATCACTCCTCCCCAGACCCACTATCCCCACCTATATCACTCCTCCCCAGACCCACTATCCCCACCCCTATATCACTCCTCCCCAGACCCACTATCCCCACCCCTATCAGCTATATCACTCCTCCCCAGACCCACTATCCCCACCCCTATATCACTCCTCCCCAGACCCACTATCCCCACCCCTATCAGACTATATCACTCCTCCCCAGACCCACTATCCCCACCCCTATCAGCTATATCACTCCTCCCCAGACCCACTATCCCCACCCCTATATCACTCCTCCCCAGACCCACTATCCCCACCCCTATATCACTCCTCCCCCAGACCCACTATCCCCACCCCAGCTATATCACTCCTCCCCAGACCCACTATCCCCACCCCTATGCTATATCACTCCTCCCCAGACCCACTATCCCCACCCCTATCACTCTATATCACTCCTCCCCAGACCCACTATCCCCACCCCTATATCACTCCTCCCCAGACCCACTATCCCCCCCCTATCATCCTCCCCAGACCCACTATCCCCATCCCTATATCACTCCTCCCCAGACCCACTATCCCCACCCTATCATATATCACTCCTCCCCAGACCCACTATCCCCACCCTATATCACTCCTCCCCAGACCCACTATCCCCACCCCCACCTATATCACTCCTCCCCAGACCCACTATCCCCATCCCTATATCACTCCTCCCCAGACCCACTATCCCCACCCCTATATCACTCCTCCCCAGACCCACTATCCCCACCCCTATCACTATATCCTCCTCCCCAGACCCACTATCCCCACCCTATATCACTCCTCCCCAGACCCACTATCCCCACCCCTATCAGCTATATCACTCCTCCCCAGACCCACTATCCCCACCCCTATATCACTCCTCCCCAGACCCACTATCCCCACCCCTATATCACTCCTCCCCAGACCCACTATCCCCACCCCTATATCACTCCTCCCCAGACCCACTATCCCCCCACCCCTATATCACTCCTCCCCAGACCCACTATCCCCACCCCTATCAGCTATATCAGACCCACTATCCCTCACTCCTCCCCAGACCCACTATCCCCACCCCTATATCACTCCTCCCCAGACCCACTATCCCCACCCCTATATCACTCCTCCCCAGACCCACTATCCCCACCCCTATCAGCTATATCACTCCTCCCCAGACCCACTATCCCCACCCCTATATCACTCCTCCCCAGACCCACTATCCCCACCCCTATATATCACTCCTCCCCAGACCCACTATCCCCATCCCTATATCACTCCTCCCCAGACCCACTATCCCCACCCCTATATCACTCCTCCCCAGACCCACTATCCCCACCCCTATCAGCTATATCACTCCTCCCCAGACCCACTATCCCCACCCCTATATCACTCCTCCCCAGATCCCCACTATCCCCCCACCCTCCACCCCTCACTCTCCCCAGACCCACTATCCCCACCCCTATATCACTCCTCTATCCCCACCCCCACCCCTATATCACTCCTCCCCAGACCCACTATCCCCACCCCTATCAGCTATATCACTCCTCCCCAGACCCACTATCCCCACCCCTATATCACTCCTCCCCAGACCCACTATCCCCACCCCTATATCACTCCTCCCCAGACCCACTATCCCCCACCCCCACCCCTATATCACTCCTCCCCAGACCCACTCCCCCACCCCTATATCTATATCTCCTCCAGACCCACTATCCCCACCCCTATATCAGGGCCTCCCCCCAGACCCACTATCCCCACCCCTATATCACTCCTCCCCAGACCCACTATCCCCACCCCTATCAGCTATATCACTCCTCCCCAGACCCACTATCCCCACCCCTATCAACTATATCACTCCTCCCCAGACCCACTATCCCCCCTACCCCTATATCACTCCTCCCCAGACCCACTATCCCCACCCCTATATCACTCCTCCCCAGACCCACTATCCCCTACCTATATCACTCCTCCCCAGACCCACTATCCCCACCCCTATATCACTCCTCCCCCCAGACCCACTATCCCCACCCTATATCACTCCTCCCCAGACCCACTATCCCCACCCTATATCACTCCTCCCCAGACCCACTATCCCCACCCCTATATCTCATCAGAGGACCTCCCCAGACCCACTATCCCCCACCCCTATATCACCCTCCCCAGACCCACTATCCCCACCCCTATATCACTCCTCCCCAGACCCACTATCCCCACCCACTATATCACTCCTCCCCAGACCCACTATCCCCACCCCAGCTATATCACTCCTCCCCAGACCCACTATCCCCACCCCTATATCACTCCTCCCAGACCCACTATCCCCCACCCCTATATCACTCCTCCCCAGACCCACTATCCCCACCCCTATATCACTCCTCCCCAGACCCACTATCCCCACCCCCATATCACTCCTCCCCAGACCCACTATCCCCACCCCCACTCCTCCCCAGACCCACTATCCCCACCCCTATCTCCTCCCCAGACCCCTATCCCCCTATCAGCTATATCCCCTAGACCCACTATCCTCACTCCTCCCCAGACCCACTATCCCCACCCATCAGATATCACTCCTCCCCAGACCCACTATCCCCACCCCTATATCATCCTCCCCAGACCCACTATCCCCACCCCTATATCACTCCTCCCCAGACCCACTATCCCCACCCCTATATCACTCCTCCCCAGACCCACTATCCCCACCCCCACCCTATATCACTCCTCCCCAGACCCACTATCCCCACCCCTATCAGCTATATCACTCCTCCCCAGACCCACTATCCCCACCCCTATATCACTCCTCCCCAGACCCACTATCCCCACCCCTATCACTCCTCCCCAGACCCACTATCCCCACCCCTCCTCCCCAGACTCCCCACCCCTCACTCCCCCCAGACCCACTATCCCCACCCCTATCAGCTATATATCACTCCTCCCCAGACCCACTATCCCCACCCCTATCAGCTCCCCATATCACTCCTCCCCAGACCCACCCCACCCCTATCCCTCCCCAGATCCCCTATCCCCACCCCTATATCACTCCTCCCCAGACCCACTATCCCCACCCCTATATCACTCCTCCCCAGACCCACTATCCCCACCCCTATCAGACTATATCACTCCTCCCCAGACCCACTATCCCCACCCCTATATCACTCCTCCCCAGACCCACTATCCCCACCCCCCTCAGCTATATCACTCACCCCTATCCCCACCCCTATCCTATATCACTCCTCCCCAGACCCACTATCCCCACCCCTATATCACTCCTCCCCAGACCACTATCCCCACCCCTATCAGCTATCCTCACTATACTCCCCAGACCCACTATCCCCACCCCTATATCTATATCACCTCCTCCCCAGACCCACTATCCCCACCCCTATATCACTCCTCCCCAGACCCACTATCCCCACTCCCCACTATCCTACCCCTATATCACTCCTCCCCAGACCCACTATCCCCACCCCTATCAACTATATCACTCCTCCCCAGACCCACTATCCCCACCCCTCATATATCACTCCTCCCCAGACCCACTATCCCCACCCCTATATCACTCCTCCCCAGACCCACTATCCCCACCCCTATCAGCTCATCCTCCCCAGACCCACTATCCCCCACCCCTATATCACTCCTCCCCAGACCCACTATCCCCACCCCTATATCACCCTCCCCAGACCCACTATCCCCTACCCCCTATATCACTCCTCCCAGACCCACTATCCCCACCCCTATATCACTCCTCCCCAGACCCACTATCCCCACCCCCACCCCTATATCACTCCTCCCCAGACCCACTATCCCCACCCCTATATCACTCCTCCCCAGACCCACTATCCCCACCCCTATCCCCAGACTCACTCCTCCCCAGATCCCCACCCCCCACCCCTATCATCACTCCTCCCCAGACCCACTATCAGATCCCCACCCCTATATCACTCCTCCCCAGACCCACTATCCCCACCCCTATATCACTCCTCCCCAGACCCACTATCCTATATCACTCCTCCCCAGACCCACTATCCCCACCCCTATATCACTCCTCCCCAGACCCACTATCCCCACCCCTATATCACTCCTCCCCAGACCCACTATCCCCACCCCTATATCACTCCTCCCCAGACCCACTATCCCCACCCCTATCAGCTATATCACTCCTCCCCAGACCCACTATCCCCACCCCTATATCACTCCTCCCCCAGACCCACTATCCCCACCCCTACCCCTATATCACTCCTCCCCAGACCCACTATCCCCACCCCCCACCCCTATATCACTCCTCCCCAGACCCCACTATCCTCCAGACCCCTATCCACTATATCACTCCTCCCCAGACCCACTATCCCCCACCCCTCACTCCTCCCCAGACCCACCCCTATCCACCCCTATATCACTCCTCCCCAGACCCACTATCCCCACCCCTATATCACTCCTCCCCAGACCCACTATCCCCACCCTAATCCCCTATATCACTCCTCCCCAGACCCACTATCCCCACCCCTCAGCTATCACTCCTCCCCAGACCCACTATCCCCACCCCTATCAGCTATATCACTCCTCCCCAGACCCACTATCCCCACCCCTATATCACTCCTCCCCAGACCCACTATCCCCATCCCCATATCACTCCTCCCCAGACCCACTATCCCCACCCCTATCAGCTATATCACTCCTCCCCAGACCCACTATCCCCACCCCTATATCACTCCTCCCCAGACCCACTATCCCCACCCCTATCAGCTATATCACTCCTCCCCAGACCCACTATCCCCATCCACTCCTCCCCAGACCCACTATCCCCACCCCTATATCACTCCTCCCCAGACCCACTATCCCCACCCCTATCAGCTATATCACTCCTCCCCAGACCCACTATCCCCACCCCTATATCACTCCTCCCCCAGACCCACTATCCCCACCCCTATCACTATATCACTCCTCCCCAGACCCACTATCCTCCACCCCTATATCACTACCCCTATCACTATATCACTCCTCCCCAGACCCACTATCCCACCCCCACCCCTATCACTCCTCCCCAGACCCACTATCCCCATCCCTATATCACTCCTCCCCAGACCCACTATCCCCACCCCCCTATATCACTCCTCCCCAGACCCACTATCCCCCACCCCTATATCACTCCTCCCCAGACCCACTATCCCCACCCCTATATCACTCCTCCCCAGACCCACTATCCCCACCCCTATCCCCCATCACTCCTCCCCAGACCCACTATCCCCACCCCCTATATCACTCCTCCCCAGACCCACTATCCCCACCCCTATATCAGACCCACTATCCCCACCCCTATATCACTCCTCCCCAGACCCACTATCCCCACCCCTATATCACTCCTCCCCAGACCCACTATCCCCACCCCTATATCACTCCTCCCCAGACCCACTATCCCCACCCCTATCAGCTATATCACTCCTCCCCAGACCCACTATCCCCACCCCTATATCACTCCTCCCCAGACCCACTATCCCCACCCCTATCAGCTATATCACTCCTCCCCAGACCCACTATCCCCACCCCTATCAGACCCACTATCTCCTCCCTAGACCCACTATCCTATCCTCACCCCTATCAGCTATATCACTCCTCCCCAGACCCACTATCCCCACCCCTATATCCTCCTCCCCCAGACCCACTATCCCCACCCTATCACTCCTCCCCAGACCCACTATCCCCACCCCTATCAGCTATATCACTCCTCCCCAGACCCACTATCCCCACCCCCATATCACTCCTCCCCAGACCCACTATCCTCCCCAGACCAACTATCCTCCACCCCTAACATCCTCCCCAGACCCACACTATCCTATTCCCCAGACCCACTATATCACTATATCCTCCTCAGACCCACTATCCCCACCCCTATAGACCCACTATCCCCACCCCTCCTCCTCCCCAGACCCACTATCCCCACCCTCCCCAGACCCACTATCCCCACCCTCCTATTTCCCCTCCCCAGACCCACTATCCCCACCCCTATCAGTAGGACCTCTATCATACCTCCCCAGACCCACTATCCCCACCCCTGTATATCACTCCTCCCCAGACCCACTATCCCCACCCCTATCCCCTCCCCAGACCCACCCCTATATCACTCCTCCCCAGACCACTATCCCCACCCCTATATCCCCTCCCCAGACCTACTATCCCCTATATCACTCCTCCCCAGACCCACTATCCCCACCCCTATATCCTCCTCCCCAGACCCACTATCCCCACCCCCATATCCTACTCCTGTCAGAGACAGATCCCCCCACCTCTTATCCTCCCACCCCTATCAATCCCCAGACCCACTATCCCCACCCCTATATCACTCCTCCCCAGACCCACTATCCCCACCCCTATATCACTCCTCCCCAGACCCACTATCTATCCCATCCCTCATATCACTCCTCCCCAGACCCACTATCCCCACCCCTATCATCTATATCACTCCTCCCCAGACCCACTATCCCCACCCCTATATATCCCCATCCTCCCCAGACCCACTATCCCCACCCCTATATCCTCCTCCCCAGACCCACTATCCCCACCCCTATCAGCTATATCACTCCTCCCCAGACCCACTATCCCCACCCCTATATCACTCCTCCCCAGACCCACTATCCCCACCCCTATCAGCTATATCACTCCCTCCCCAGACCCACTATCCCCACCCCTATATCATCCTCCCCAGACCCACTATCCCCACCCCTATCAGCTATATCACTCCTCCCCAGACCCCCCACTATCCTCCCCACCCCTATCAGCTATAGAGGACTCCTCCCCAGACCCACTATCCCCACCCCTATATCACTCCTCCCCCAGACCCACTATCCTCCCACCCCTATCAGATATCCTCCTCCCCAGACCCACTATCCTCAGACCCCTATCAGCTATATCACTCCTCCCCAGACCCACTATCCTCCACCCCTATCAGCTATATCACTCCTCCCCAGACCCACTATCCCCACCCCTATATCACTCCTCCCCAGACCCACTATCCTCCACCCCTATCAGACTATATCAGACTCCTCCTCCCCAGACCCCCCAGACACCACTATCCTCCACCCCTATCAGCTATATCACTCCTCCCCAGACCCACTATCCCCAGGACCCCTATATCACTCCTCCCCAGACCCACTATCCCCACCCTATCCATCACTCCTCCCCAGACCCACTATCCCCACCCCTATATCACTCCTCCCCAGACCCACTATCCCCACCCCTCCCCATATACTCCTCCCCAGACCCACTATCCCCACCCCTATCAGCTATCCTCCTCCCCAGACCCACTATCCCCACCAATATCACTCCTCCCCAGACCCACTATCCCCACCCCTATATCACTCCTCCCCAGACCCACTATCCCCACCCCCACCCCTATCACTCCTCCCCAGACCCACTATCCCCACCCCTATATCACTCCTCCCCAGACCCACTATCCCCACCCCTATCATCACTCCTCCCCAGACCCACTATCTCCCACCCCTATCAGCTATATCACTCCTCCCCAGACCCACTATCTCCCACCCCTATCAGCTATATCACTCCTCCCCAGACCCACTATCACCCCTATATCACTCCTCCCCAGACCCACTATCCCCACCCCTATATCACTCCTCCCCAGACCCACTATCCCCACCCCTATCAGCTATATCACTCCTCCCCAGACCCACTATCCCCACCCCTATATCATCCTCCCCAGACTCACTATCCCCACCCCTATCAGCTATATCACTCCTCCCCAGACCCACTATCCCCACCCCTATATCACTCCTCCCCAGACCCACTATCCCCACCCCTATCAGCTATATCACTCCTCCCCAGACCCACTATCCTCACCCTATCAGCTATATCACTCCTCCCCAGACCCACTATCCCCACCCCTATATCACTCCTCCCCAGACCCACTATCCTCCACCCCTATCAGCTATATCACTCCTCCCCAGACCCACTATCCTCCCACCCCTATCAGCTATATCACTCCTCCCCAGACCCACTATCCTTAGACAGATCCACCCTATCAGCTATATCACTCCTCCCCAGACCCACTATCCCCACCCCTATATCCTCCTCCCCAGACCCACTATCCCCACCCCTATATCACTCCTCCCCAGACCCACTATCCCCATCCCTATATCACTCCAGAGACCCACTATCCCCACCCCTATATCACTCCTCCCCAGACCCACTATCCCCACCCCTATATCACTCCTCCCAGACCCACTATCCCCACCCCTATATCACTCCTCCCCAGACCCACTATCCCCACCCCTATTCATCACTCCTCCCCAGACCCTCTATCCCCACCCCTATCAGCTATATCACTCCTCCCCAGACCCACTATTCTCCACCCCTACCCCTATATCACTCCTCCCCAGACCCACTATCCCCACCCCTATCAGCTATATCACTCCTCCCCAGACCCACTATCCTCCACCCCTATATCACTCCTCCCCAGACCCAGATCCCCATCCCTATATCACTCCTCCCCAGACCCACTATCCCCATCCCTATCAGACGGACTCCTCCCCAGACCCACTATCCCCATCCCTATATCAGATCCCCAGACCCACTATCCCACCCCTATCAGCTATATCACTCCTCCCCAGACCCACTATCCCCACCCCTATATCACTCCTCCCCAGACCCACTATCCCCCCTATCAGCTCCTCCCCAGACCCACTATCCCCACCCTATATCACTCCTCCCCAGACCCACTATCCCCACCCCTATCCCAGACCTATATCACTCCTCCCCAGACCCACTATCCCCACCCCTATATCACTCCTCCCCAGACCCACTATCCTCATATCACTCCTCCCCAGACCCACTATCCCCACCCCTATCATTCCTCCCCAGACCCACTATCCCCACCCCCTATATCACTCCTCCCCAGACCCACTATCCCCCCTATCAGCTATATCACTCCTCCCCAGACCCTCCCCAGACCCACTATCCCCACCCCTATCAGCTATATCACTCCTCCCCAGACCCACTATCCCCACCCCCTATCATTTCCCCAGACCCACTATCCCCACCCCTATATCACTCCTCCCCAGACCCACTATCCCCACCCCTATCAGCTATATCACTCCTCCCCAGACCCACTATCCCCACCCCTATATCACTCCTCCCCAGACCCACTATCCCAACCCCTATATCACTCCTCCCCAGACCCACTATGTCCACCCCTATCAGCTATATCACTCCTCCCCAGACAGACCCGTGGGGTCTCTCACTGCCATGTCTGGACATGCAGACAGACAAATTGAAAGTTAGTTAACATTATAATACTTCTGGCAGCCATCTTTCCATCTCCACCCATAACTTTTGGACTTCCCGAGATGAGTTGAATTATTGGGTCAATGGGTAGTTTAAGTCTGCAGAGACGAGTTGAATCATCGGGTCATTGGGTAGTTTTACTCTGCAGAGACGAGTTGAATTATTGGGTAGTTTCACTCTGCAGAGACGAGTTGAATTATCGGGTCATTGGGTAGTTTACCTCAGCAGAGACGAGTTGAATTATCGGGTCATTTGGTAGTTTAACTCTGCAGAAACTAGTTGAATTATCGGGTCATTGGGTAGTTTAACTCTGCAGAGACGAGTTGAATTATCGGGTCATTGGGTAGTTTAACTCTGCAGAGACGACTCTGCCGTTGTGCTGTAGAATGTGTGAATTTTGTCTCTTGTAAAATACATTCTTAAACACGACATTTCTCCTGGATTAAGCGTACATTCCTGTTAACTGTAATCTGTTTAGTTTTGTTCCATCATTCCCTCCATCTTGTGCCAATATCAGTTTATATTTAAACCTTGTTTCCAGTAGTTTATATATTTTTTATCTAAGCGATAGTCAGTTGGATAGGCTCTCTGCAGGGTTTTGTACAGGAATAGGGCCCTGGTCTAAAGTAGTGCTCTATATAGGGAACAGGGCCCTGGTCTAAAGTAGTGCTCTATATAGGGAACAGGGCCCTGGTCTAAAGTAGTGCTCTATATAGGGAACAGGGCCTGGTCTCTCAGTGTACTATATAGAACAGGGCCCTGGTCTCCTAGTGCTCTATTTAGAACAGGGCCCTGGTCTAAAGTAGTGCTCTCGATATAGGGAATAGGGCCTGGTCTAAAGTAGTGCACTATATAGGGAATAGGGCCCTGGTCTAAAGTAGTGCACTATATAGGGAATAGGGCCCTGGTCTAAAGTAGTGCACTATATAGAGAATAGGGTCCATTTAGACAGATCCTAGGACCTCCTGTCATTCAGACAGATCCTAGGACCTCTCAATACAGAGGACCTCCTGTCATTCAGACAGATCCTAGGACCTCTCAATAGAGAGGACCTCCTGTCATTTAGACAGATCCTAGGACCTCTCAATACAGAGGACCTCCTGTCATTTAGACAGATCCTAGGACCTCTCAATACAGAGGACCTCCTGTCATTCAGACAGATCCTAGGACCTCTCAATACAGAGGACCTCCTGTCATTTAGACAGATCCTAGGACCTCCTGTCATTTAGACAGATCCTAGACCTCTCAATACAGGACCTCCTGTCATTTAGACAGATCCTAGGACCTCTCAATAGACAGAGGACCTCCTGTCATTTAGACAGATCCTAGGACCTCTCAATCCTGTCATTTAGAGAGGACCTCCTGTCATTTAGACAGATCCTAGGACCTCCTGTCATTCAGACAGATCCCTCTCAATAGAGAGGACCTCCTGTCATTTAGACAGATCCTAGGACCTCTCAATACAGAGGACCTCCTGTCATTTAGACAGATCCTGTCATTTAGACAGACCTAGGACCTCCTGTCATTTAGACAGACCTCCAATACAGGACCTCCTGTCATTGATCCTAGGACCTCCTCAGAGGACCTCCTGTCATTTAGACAGATCCTAGGACCTCTCAATACAGAGGACCTCCTGTCATTTAGACAGATCCTAGGACCTCCTCATTAGACAGATCCTAGGACCTCCTGTCATTCAGACAGATCCTAGGACCTCTCAATACAGAGGACCTCCTGTCATTTAGACAGATCCTAGATCCTAGAGACAGATCCTAGGACCTCCTGTCATTCAGACAGATCCTGTCATTTAGACAGAGGACCTCTGTCAGACAGAGGACCTCCTGTCATTCAGACAGATCCTAGGACCTCCTGTCATTTAGACAGATCCTAGGACCTCTCAATTAGACAGAGGACCTCCTGTCATTTAGACAGATCCTAGGACCTCTCAATACAGAGGACCTCCTGTCATTTAGACAGATCCTAGGACCTCCTGTCATTTAGACAGATCCTAGGACCTCTCAATACAGAGGACCTCCTGTCATTTAGACAGATCCTAGGACCTCCTTTAGACAGAGGACCTCCTAGGACCTTTGACAGATCCTAGGACCTCCTGTCATTCAGACAGATCCTAGGACCTCTCAATACAGAGGACCTCCTGTCATTTAGACAGATCCTAGGACCTCCTGTCATTTAGACAGATCCTAGGACCTCCTGTCATTCAGACAGATCCTAGGACCTCCTGTCATTTAGACAGATCCTAGGACCTCTCAATACAGAGGACCTCCTGTCATTTAGACAGATCCTAGGACCTCCTGTCATTTAGACAGATCCTAGGACCTCTCAATACAGAGGACCTCCTGTCATTTAGACAGATCCTAGGACCTCTCAATACAGAGGACCCTCCTGTCATTTAGACAGATCCTAGGACCTCTCAATACAGAGGACCTCCTGTCATTTAGACAGATCCTAGGACCTCTCAATACAGAGGACCTCCTGTCATTTAGACAGACAGATCCAATAGAGACCTCCTGTCATTTAGACAGATCCTAGGACCTCTCAATACAGAGGACCTCCTCCTCCTGTCATTTAGACAGATCCTAGGACCTCCTGTCATTTAGACAGATCCTAGGACCTCTCAATACAGAGGACCTCCTGTCATTTAGACAGATCCTAGGACCTCTCAATACAGAGGACCTCCTGTCATTTAGACAGATCCTAGGACCTCCTGTCATTTAGACAGATCCTAGACCTCCTCAATTTGCACAGAGGACCTCCTGTCATTTAGACAGATCCTAGGACCTCTGTCATTAGAGGACCTCCTGTCATTTAGACAGATCCTAGGACCTCCTGTCATTTAGACAGATCCTGGACCTCTGTCATTTACAGAGGGACCTCCTGTCATTTAGACAGATCCTAGACAGATCCTAGGACCTCTCAATACAGAGGACCTCCTGTCATTTAGACAGATCCTAGGACCTCCTGTCATTTAGACAGATCCTAGGACCTCCTGTCAGACAGATCCTAGGACCTCTCAATACAGAGGACCTCCTGTCATTTAGACAGATCCTCTCAGGGACCTCCTGTCATTTAGACAGATCCTAGGACCTCTCAATACAGAGGACCTCCTGTCATTTAGACAGATCCTAGGACCTCCTGTCATTTAGACAGATCCTAGGACCTCTCAGATCCTAGGACCTCCTGTCATTTAGACAGATCCTAGGACCTCTCAATACAGAGGACCTCCTGTCATTTAGACAGATCCTAGGACCTCCTGTCATTCAGACAGATCCTAGGACCTCCTGTCATTTAGACAGATCCTAGGACCTCTCAATACAGAGGACCTCCTGTCATTTAGACAGATCCTAGGACCTCCTGTCATTTAGACAGATCCTAGGACCTCTCAATACAGAGGACCTCCTGTCATTTAGACAGATCCTAGGACCTCCTGTCATTTAGACAGATCCTAGGACCTCCTGTCATTTAGACAGATCCTAGGACCTCTCAATACAGAGGACCTCCTGTCAGTCACATTCAGACAGATCCTAGGACCTCTCAATACAGAGGACCTCCTGTCATTTAGACAGATCCTAGGACCTCCATTGATCCTAGACCTCATTAGACAGATCCTAGGACCTCCTGTCATTTTAGACAGATCCTAGGACCTCTCAATGTCCTGTCATTTAGACAGATCCTAGGACCTCTCAATACAGAGGACCTCCTGTCATTTAGACAGATCCTAGGACCTCCTGTCATTTTAGACAGATCCTAGGACCTCTCAATACAGAGGACCTCCTGTCATTTAGACAGATCCTAGGACCTCTCAATACAGAGGACCCTCCTGTCATTTAGACAGATCCCTCTCAGACCTCCTGTCATTTAGACAGATCCTAGGACCTCCAATGTCATTTAGACAGATCCTAGGACCTCTCAATACAGAGGACCTCCTGTCATTTAGACAGATCCTAGGACCTCCTGTCATTTAGACAGATCCTAGGACCTCCTGTCATTTAGACAGATCCTAGGACCTCTCAATACAGAGGACCTCCTGTCATTTAGACAGATCCTAGGACCTCTCTGTCATTTAGACAGATCCTAGGACCTCCTGTCATTTAGACAGATCCTAGGACCTCTCAATACAGAGGACCTCCTGTCATTTAGACAGATCATTCAGACAGATCCTAGGACCTCTCAATACAGAGGACCTCCTGTCATTTAGACAGATCCTCCTCCTGTCATTTCAGACAGATCCTAGGACCTCTCAATACAGAGGACCTCCTGTCATTTAGACAGATCCTAGGACCTCCTGTCATTTAGACAGATCCTAGGACCTCTCAATACAGAGGACCTCCTGTCATTTAGACAGATCCTAGGACCTCTCAATACAGAGGACCTCCTGTCATTTAGACAGATCCTAGGACCTCCTGTCATTTAGACAGATCCTAGGACCTCCTGTCATTTAGACAGATCCTAGGACCTCCTGTCATTTAGACAGATCCTAGGACCTCTCAATAATTTAGACAGAGAGGACCTCCTGTCATTTAGACAGATCCTAGGACCTCTCAATCATTTAGACAGATCCTAGGACCTCCTGTCATTTGTCATTTACAGATCCTAGGACCTCCAATACAGAGGACCTCCTGTCATTTAGACAGATCCTAGGACCTCTCAATACAGAGGACCTCCTGTCATTTTTAGACAGATCCTAGGACCTCTCAATACAGAGGACCTCCTGTCATTTAGACAGATCAGACCTCTCAATACAGGGACCTCCTGTCATTTAGACAGATCCTAGGACCTCCTTTAGATCCTAGACCTCTAGGACCTCCTGTCATTTAGACAGATCCTAGGACCTCTCATTTAGACAGATCCTAGGACCTCCTGTCATTCAGACAGATCCTAGGACCTCTGTCATTTAGACAGATCCTAGGACCTCTCTGTCATTTAGACAGAGACCTCTCAATACAGAGGACCTCCTGTCATTTAGACAGATCCTAGGACCTCCTGTCATTTAGACAGATCCTAGGACCTCTCAATACAGAGGACCTCCTGTCATTTAGACAGATCCTAGGACCTCTCAATACAGAGGACCTCCTGTCATTTAGACAGATCCTAGGACCTCCTGTCATTTAGACAGATCCTAGGACCTCCTGTCATTCAGACAGATCCTAGGACCTCCTGTCATTTAGACAGATCCTAGGACCTCCTGTCATTCAGACAGATCCTAGGACCTCTGTCATTCAGACAGATCCTAGGACCTCTCAATACAGAGGACCTCCTGTCATTTAGACAGATCCTAGGACCTCCTGTCATTTAGACAGATCCTAGGACCTCTGTCATTTAGACAGACAGATCCTAGGACCTCCTGTCATTTAGACAGATCCTAGGAGGACCTCCTGTCATTTAGACAGATCCTAGGACCTCTCAATACAGAGGACCTCCTGTCATTTAGACAGATCCTAGGACCTCCTGTCATTACAGAGGACCTCCTGTCATTTAGACAGATCCTAGGACCTCCTGTCATTTAGAGATCAGATCCTAGGACCTCCTGTCATTTAGACAGATCCTAGGACCTCTCAATACAGAGGACCTCCTGTCATTTAGACAGATCCTAGGACCTCCTGTCATTTAGACAGATCCTAGGACCTCCTGTCATTTAGACAGATCCTAGGACCTCTCATTTAGACAGAGGACCTCCTGTCATTTAGACAGATCCTAGGACCTCTCAATACAGAGGACCTCCTGTCATTTAGACAGATCCTAGGACCTCCTGTCATTCAGACAGATCCTAGGACCTCTCAATACAGAGGACCTCCTGTCATTTAGACAGATCCTAGGACCTCCTGTCATTTAGACAGATCCTAGGACAGAGGACCTCCTGTCATTTAGACAGATCCTAGGACCTCTCAATAGAGGACCTCCTGTCATTTAGACAGATCCTAGGACCTCTCATTAGACAGATTTAGACAGATCCTAGGACCTCCTGTCATTTAGACAGATCCTAGGACCTCCTGTCATTTAGACAGATCCTAGGACCTCCTGTCATTTAGACAGATCCTAGGACCTCCTGTCATTACAGAGGACCTCCTGTCATTTAGACAGATCCTAGGACCTCCTCATTTAGACAGAGGACCTCCTGCATTTAGACAGATCCTAGGACCTCTCAATACAGAGGACCTCCTGTCATTTAGACAGATCCTCCTCCTGTCATTTAGACAGATCCTAGGACCTCTCAATACAGAGGACCTCCTGTCATTTAGACAGATCCTAGGACCTCTCAATACAGAGGACCTCCTGTCATTTAGACAGATCCTAGGACCTCCTGTCATTTAGACAGACCTCTCAATACAGAGGACCTCCTGTCATTTAGACAGATCCTAGGACCTCCTGTCATTTCCTGTCAGACAGATCCTAGGACCTCTCAATACAGAGGACCTCCTGTCATTTAGACAGATCCTAGGACCTCCTGACAGATCCTAGGACCTCTCATTACAGATCCTAGGACCTCCTGTCATTTGTCAGACAGATCCTAGGACCTCCTGTCATTTAGACAGACCTCCTGTCATTTCAGATCCTAGGACCTCCTGTCATTTAGACAGATCCTAGGACCTCTCAATACAGAGGACCTCCTGTCATTTACAGACAGGACCTCCTGTCATTTAGACAGATCCTAGACCTCTCAATACAGAGGACCTCCTGTCATTTAGATAGATCCTAGATCCTAGGACCTCCTGTCATTTAGACAGATCCTAGGACCTCTCAATACAGAGGACCTCCTGTCATTTAGACAGATCCTAGGACCTCTCAATAGACAGAGGACCTCTCATTTAGAGGACCTCCTGTCATTTAGACCTGTCATTTAGACAGATCCTAGGACCTCTCAATGAGGACCTCCTGTCATCTCATTAGGACCTCTAGACAGATCCTAGGACCTCTCAATACAGAGGACCTCCTGTCATTTAGACAGATCCTAGGACCTCCTGTCATTTAGACAGATCCTAGGACCTCCTGTCATTTAGACAGATCCTAGGACCTCCTGTCATTTAGACAGATCCTAGGACCTCCTGTCATTTAGACAGATCCTAGGACCTCTCAAGACAGATCCTACAGAGGACCTCCTGTCATTTAGACAGATCCTAGGACCTCCTGTCATTCAGACAGATCCTAGGACCTCTTGTCATTCAGACAGATCCTAGGACCTCCTGTCATTTAGACAGATCCTAGGACCTCTCAATACAGAGGACCTCCTGTCATTTAGACAGATCCTAGGACCTCCTGTCATTTAGACAGATCCTAGGACCTCTCAATACAGAGGACCTCCTGTCATTTAGACAGATCCTAGGACCTCTCAATACAGAGGACCTCCTGTCATTTAGACAGATCCTAGGACCTCCTGTCATTTAGACAGATCCTAGGACCTCCTGTCATTTAGAGGACCTCCTGTCATTTAGACAGATAGGACCTCCTGTCATTTAGACAGATCCTCCTGTCATTTAACAGATCCTAGGACCTCCTGTCATTCAGACAGATCCTAGGACCTCTCAATATCCTTTAGACAGATCCTAGGACCTCTCATTGTCATGTCATTTAGACAGATCCTAGGACCTCCTGTCATTTAGACAGATCCTAGGACCTCCTGTCATTTAGACAGATCCTAGGACCTCTCAATACAGAGGACCTCCTGTCATTTAGACAGATCCTAGGACCTCCTGTCATTTAGACAGATCCTAGGACCTCTCAATACAGAGGACCTCCTGTCATTTAGACAGATCCTAGGACCTCTCAATACAGAGGACCTCCTGTCATTTAGACAGATCCTAGGACCTCCTGTCATTTAGACAGATCCTAGGACCTCTCAATACAGAGGACCTCCTGTCATTTAGACAGATCCTAGGACCTCTCAATACAGAGGACCTCCTGTCATTTAGACAGATCCTAGGACCTCCTGTCATTAGACAGATCCTAGGAGGACCTCCTGTCATTTAGACAGATCCTAGGACCTCCTGTCATTTAGACAGAGGACCTCCTGTCATTTAGACAGATCCTAGATCCAATAGGACCTCCTGTCATTTAGACAGATCCTAGGACCTCCTGTCATTTAGACAGATCCTAGGACCTCCTGTCATTCAGACAGATCCTAGGACCTCTCAGAGGACCTCCTGATCCTAGGACCTCTCATTTAGACAGATCCTAGGACCTCCTGTCATTTAGACAGATCCTAGGACCTCTCAATACAGAGGACCTCCTGTCATTTAGACAGATCCTAGGACCTCCTCAATCATCCTTCATTTAGACAGATCCTAGGACCTCTCAATACAGAGGACCTCCTGTCATTTAGACAGATCCTAGGACCTCTCAATGAGAGGACAGATCCTCCTCCTGTCATTTGTCATTTAGACAGATCCTAGGACCTCCTGTCATTTAGACAGATCCTAGGACCTCTCAATACAGAGGACCTCCTGTCATTTAGACAGATCCTAGGACCTCTCAATACAGAGGACCTCCTGTCATTTAGACAGATCCTAGGACCTCTCCTGTCATTCAGACATTTAGATCCTAGGACCTCTCAATAGAGAGGACCTCCTGTCATTTAGACAGATCCTAGGACCTCTCAATAGAGAGGACCTCCTGTCATTTAGACAGATCCTAGGACCTCTCAATACAGAGGACCTCCTGTCATTTAGACAGATCCTAGGATCCTAGGACCTCCTGTCATTTAGACAGATCCTAGGACCTCCTACAGAGGACCTCCTGTCATTTAGACAGATCCTAGGACCTCCTGTCATTTAGACAGATCCTAGGACCTCTCAATACAGAGGACCTCCTGTCATTTAGACAGATCCTAGGACCTCCTGTCATTCATTTAGACAGATCCTAGGACCTCTCATTCAGACAGATCAGAGGACCTCCTGTCATTTAGACAGACAGATCCTCAGGGACCTCCTGTCATTTAGACAGATCCTAGGACCTCTCAATACAGAGGACCTCCTGTCATTTAGACAGATCCTAGGACCTCTCAATACAGAGGACCTCCTGTCATTTAGACAGATCCTAGGACCTCCTGTCATTTAGACAGATCCTAGGACCTCTCAATACAGAGGACCTCCTGTCATTTAGACAGATCCTAGGACCTCCTGTCATTTAGACAGATCCTAGGACCTCCTGTCATTGTCAGACAGATCCTAGGACCTCTCAATACAGAGGACCTCCTGTCATTTGTCAGACAGATCCTAGGACCTAGGACCTCCTCTGTCATTCAGACAGATCCTAGGACCTCCTGTCATTTAGACAGATCCTAGGACCTCTCAATACAGAGGACCTCCTGTCATTTAGACAGATCCTAGGACCTCCTGTCATTTAGACAGATCCTAGGACCTCTCATTTAGACAGATCAGAGGACCTCCTGTCATTTAGACAGATCCTAGGACCTCTCAATACAGAGGACCTCCTGTCATTTAGACAGATCCTAGGACCTCCTGTCATTTACAGATCCTAGGACCTCTCAATACCTCCTGTCATTTAGACAGATCCTAGGACCTCCTGTCATTCAGACAGATCCTAGGACCTCTCAATACAGAGGACCTCCTGTCATTTAGACAGATCCTAGGACCTCCTGTCATTTAGACAGATCCTAGGACCTCTCAATACAGAGGGCCTCCTGTCAGTCACATTCAGACAGATCCTAGGACCTCTCAATACAGAGGACCTCCTGTCATTTAGACAGATCCTAGGACCTCCTGTCATTTAGACAGATCCTAGGACCTCCTCAATCAGAGGACCTCCTGTCAGTCACATTTAGACAGATCCTAGGACCTCTCAATACAGAGGACCTCCTGTCATTTAGACAGATCCTAGGACCTCTCAATACAGAGGACCTCCTGTCATTTAGACAGATCCTAGGACCTCCTGTCATTTAGACAGATCCTAGGACCTCTCAATACAGAGGACCTCCTGTCATTTAGACAGATCCTAGGACCTCTCAATACAGAGGACCTCCTGTCATTTAGACAGATCCTAGGACCTCCTGTCATTTAGACAGATCCTAGGACCTCCTGTCATTCAGACAGATCCTATTTAGACAGATCCTAGGACCTCTCAATACAGAGGACCTCCTGTCATTTAGACAGATCCTAGGACCTCCTGTCATTTAGATCCTAGATCCTAGGACCTCCTGTCATTTACAGAGACCCCTGTCATTTAGACAGATCCTAGGACCTCCTGTCATTTAGACAGATCCTAGGACCTCCTGTCATTCAGACAGATCCTAGGACCTCTCAATACAGAGGACCTCCTGTCATTTAGACAGATCCTAGGACCTCCTGTCATTCAGACAGATCCTAGGACCTCTTGTCATTCAGACAGATCCTAGGACCTCCTGTCATTTAGACAGATCCTTGGACCTCTCAATACAGAGGACCTCCTGTCATTCAGACAGATCCTAGGACCTCCTGTCATTTAGACAGATCCTAGGACCTCTCAATACAGAGGACCTCCTGTCATTTAGACAGATCCTAGGACCTCTCAATACAGAGGACCTCCTGTCATTTAGACAGATCCTAGGACCTCCTGTCATTTAGACAGATCCTAGGACCTCTCAATACAGAGGACCTCCTGTCATTTAGACAGATCCTAGGACCTCCTGTCATTTAGACAGATCCTAGGACCTCTCAATACAGAGGACCTCCTGTCAGTCACATTCAGACAGATCCTAGGACCTCTCAATACAGAGGACCTCCTGTCATTTAGACAGATCCTAGGACCTCCTGTCATTTAGACAGATCCTAGGACCTCCTGTCAGTCACATTTAGACAGATCCTAGGACCTCTCAATACAGAGGACCTCCTGTCATTTAGACAGATCCTAGGACCTCTCAATACAGAGGACCTGTCATTTAGACAGATCCTAGGACCTCCTGTCATTTAGACAGATCCTAGGACCTCCTGTCATTTTAGACAGATCCTAGGACCTCTCAATACAGAGGACCTCCTGTCATTTAGACAGATCCTAGGACCTCTCAATACAGAGGACCTCCTGTCATTTAGACAGATCCTAGGACCTCCTGTCATTTAGACAGATCCTAGGACCTCTCAATACAGAGGACCTCCTGTCATTTAGACAGATCCTAGGACCTCTCAATACAGAGGACCTCCTGTCATTTAGACAGATCCTAGGACCTCTCAATAGAGAGGACCTCCTGTCATTTAGACAGATCCTAGGACCTCTCAATACAGAGGACCTCCTGTCATTTAGACAGATCCTAGGACCTCCTGTCATTTAGACAGATCCTAGGACCTCCTGTCATTCAGACAGATCCTAGGACCTCTCAATACAGAGGACCTCCTGTCAGTCACATTCAGACAGATCCTAGGACCTCTCAATACAGATGACCTCCTGTCAGTCACATTCAGACAGATCCTAGGACCTCTCAATACAGAGGACCTCCTGTCATTTAGACAGATCCTAGGACCTCCTGTCATTCAGACAGATCCTAGGACCTCTCAATACAGAGGACCTCCTGTCATTTAGACAGATCCTAGGACCTCTCAATACAGAGGACCTCCTGATTTAGACAGATCCTAGGACCTCCTGTCATTTAGACAGATCCTAGGACCTCCTGTCATTCAGACAGATCCTAGGACCTCCTGTCATTCAGACAGATCCTAGGACCTCTCAATAAAGAGGACCTCCTGTCATTTAGACAGATCCTAGGACCTCTCAATACAGAGGACCTCCTGTCATTTAGACAGATCCTAGGACCTCCTGTCATTCAGACAGATCCTAGGACCTCTCAATACAGAGGACCTCCTGTCATTTAGACAGATCCTAGGACCTCTCAATACAGAGGACCTCCTGTCATTTAGACAGATCCTAGGACCTCTCAATAGACAGATCCTAGGACCTCCTGTCATTTCATTTAGACCTCCTGTCATTTAGACGATCCTAGGACCTCTCAATACAGAGGACCTCCTGTCATTTAGACAGATCCTAGGACCTCCTGTCATTTAGACAGATCCTAGGACCTCTCAATACAGAGGACCTCCTGTCATTTAGACAGATCCTAGGACCTCCTGTCATTCAGACAGATCCTAGGACCTCTTGTCATTCAGACAGATCCTAGGACCTCCTGTCATTTAGACAGATCCTAGGACCTCTCAATACAGAGGACCTCCTGTCATTCAGACAGATCCTAGGACCTCCTGTCATTTAGACAGATCCTAGGACCTCTCAATACAGAGGACCTCCTGTCATTTAGACAGATCCTAGGACCTCTCAATACAGAGGACCTCCTGTCATTTAGACAGATCCTAGGACCTCCTGTCATTTAGACAGATCCTAGGACCTCTCAATACAGAGGACCTCCTGTCATTTAGACAGATCCTAGGACCTCCTGTCATTTAGACAGATCCTAGGACCTCCTGTCATTCAGACAGATCCTAGGACCTCTCAATACAGAGGACCTCCTGTCATTTAGACAGATCCTAGGACCTCCTGTCATTCAGACAGATCCTAGGACCTCTTGTCATTCAGACAGATCCTAGGACCTCCTGTCATTTAGACAGATCCTAGGACCTCTCAATACAGAGGACCTCCTGTCATTTAGACAGATCCTAGGACCTCTCAATACAGAGGACCTCCTGTCATTTAGACAGATCCTAGGACCTCCTGTCATTTAGACAGATCCTAGGACCTCTCAATACAGAGGACCTCCTGTCATTTAGACAGATCCTAGGACCTCTCAATACAGAGGACCTCCTGTCATTTAGACAGATCCTAGGACCTCTCAATACAGAGGACCTCCTGTCATTTAGACAGATCCTAGGACCTCTCAATACAGAGGACCTCCTGTCATTTAGACAGATCCTAGGACCTCCTGTCATTTAGACAGATCCTAGGACCTCCTGTCATTCAGACAGATCCTAGGACCTCTCAATACAGAGGACCTCCTGTCATTTAGACAGATCCTAGGACCTCCTGTCATTTAGACAGATCCTAGGACCTCTCAATACAGAGGACCTCCTGTCATTTAGACAGATCCTAGGACCTCCTGTCATTTAGACAGATCCTAGGACCTCTCAATGTCCTCCTGTCATTTAGACAGATCCTAGGACCTCTCAATAGACAGAGGACCTCCTGTCATTTAGACAGATCCTAGACAGATCCTAGGACCTCTCAATACAGAGGACCTCCTGTCATTTAGACAGATCCTAGGACCTCTCATTTAGAGGACCTCCTGTCATTTAGACAGATCCTAGGACCTCCTGTCATTTAGACAGATCCTAGGACCTCTCAATACAGAGGACCTCCTGTCATTTAGACAGATCCTAGGACCTCCTGTCATTTAGACAGATCCTAGGACCTCTCAATACAGAGGACCTCCTGTCATTTAGACAGATCCTAGGACCTCCTGTCATTTAGACAGATCCTAGGACCTCCTGTCATTTAGACAGATCCTAGGACCTCTCAATACAGAGGACCTCCTGTCATTTAGACAGATCCTAGGACCTCCTGTCATTCAGACAGATCCTAGGACCTCTCAATACAGAGGACCTCCTGTCATTTAGACAGATCCTAGGACCTCCTGTCATTTAGACAGATCCTAGGACCTCTCAATACAGACCTCCTGTCATTTAGACAGAGACCTCCTGTCATTCAGACAGATCCTAGGACCTCCTGTCATTTAGACAGATCCTAGGACCTCTCAATACAGAGGACCTCCTGTCATTTAGACAGATCCTAGGACCTCTCAATACAGAGGACCTCCTGTCATTTAGACAGATCCTAGGACCTCCTGTCATTTAGACAGATCCTAGGACCTCTCAATACAGAGGACCTCCTGTCATTTAGACAGATCCTAGGACCTCCTGTCATTTAGACAGATCCTAGGACCTCCTGTCATTCAGACAGATCCTAGGACCTCCTGTCATTCAGACAGATCCTAGGACCTCTCAATACAGAGGACCTCCTGTCATTTAGACAGATCCTAGGACCTCCTGTCATTCAGACAGATCCTAGGACCTCTTGTCATTCAGACAGATCCTAGGACCTCCTGTCATTTAGACAGATCCTAGGACCTCCTGTCAGGACCTCTCAATACAGAGGACCTCCTGTCATTCAGACAGATCCTAGGACCTCCTGTCATTTAGACAGATCCTAGGACCTCTCAATACAGAGGACCTCCTGTCATTTAGACAGATCCTAGGACCTCTCAATACAGAGGACCTCCTGTCATTTAGACAGATCCTAGGACCTCCTGTCATTTAGACAGATCCTAGGACCTCTCAATACAGAGGACCTCCTGTCATTTAGACAGATCCTAGGACCTCCTGTCATTTAGACAGATCCTAGGACCTCTCAATACAGAGGACCTCCTGTCATTCAGACAGATCCTAGGACCTCCTGTCATTTAGACAGATCCTAGGACCTCTCAATACAGAGGACCTCCTGTCATTTAGACAGATCCTAGGACCTCTCAATACAGAGGACCTCCTGTCATTTAGACAGATCCTAGGACCTCCTGTCATTTAGACAGATCCTAGGACCTCTCAATACAGAGGACCTCCTGTCATTTAGACAGATCCTAGGACCTCTCAATACAGAGGACCTCCTGTCATTTAGACAGATCCTAGGACCTCTCAATACAGAGGACCTCCTGTCATTTAGACAGATCCTAGGACCTCCTGTCATTTAGACAGATCCTAGGACCTCCTGTCATTTAGACAGATCCTAGGACCTCCTGTCATTTAGACAGATCCTAGGACCTCCTGTCATTTAGACAGATCCTAGGACCTCCTGTCATTTAGACAGATCCTAGGACCTCCTGTCATTCAGACAGATCCTAGGACCTCTTGTCATTCAGACAGATCCTAGGACCTCCTGTCATTTAGACAGATCCTAGGACCTCTCAATACAGAGGACCTCCTGTCATTTAGACAGATCCTAGGACCTCCTGTCATTTAGACAGATCCTAGGACCTCTCAATACAGAGGACCTCCTGTCATTTAGACAGATCCTAGGACCTCTCAATACAGAGGACCTCCTGTCATTTAGACAGATCCTAGGACCTCCTGTCATTTAGACAGATCCTAGGACCTCTGTCATTTAGACAGAGGACCTCCTGTCATTTAGACAGATCCTAGGACCTCCTGTCATTTAGACAGATCCTAGGACCTCCTGTCATTCAGACAGATCCTAGGACCTCTCAATACAGAGGACCTCCTGTCATTTAGACAGATCCTAGGACCTCCTGTCATTCAGACAGATCCTAGGACCTCTTGTCATTCAGACAGATCCTAGGACCTCCTGTCATTTAGACAGATCCTAGGACCTCTCAATACAGAGGACCTCATTTAGACAGATGGACCTCCTGTCATTTAGACAGATCCTAGGACCTCCTAGAGACCTCCTGTCATTTAGACAGATCCTAGGACCTCTCAATACAGAGGACCTCCTGTCATTTAGACAGATCCTAGGACCTCCTGTCATTTAGACAGATCCTAGGACCTCTCAATACAGAGGACCTCCTGTCATTTAGACAGATCCTAGGACCTCTCAATACAGAGGACCTCCTGTCATTTAGACAGATCCTAGGACCTCTCAATACAGAGGACCTCCTGTCATTTAGACAGATCCTAGGACCTCTCAATACAGAGGACCTCCTGTCATTTAGACAGATCCTAGGACCTCTCAATACAGAGGACCTCCTGTCATTTAGACAGATCCTAGGACCTCCTGTCATTTAGACAGATCCTAGGACCTCCTGTCATTTAGACAGATCCTAGGACCTCCTGTCATTTAGACAGATCCTAGGACCTCTGTCATTACAGAGGACCTCCTGTCATTTAGACAGATCCTAGGACCTCCTGTCATTTAGACCTAGACCTCCAATAGGAGGACCTCCTGTCATTTAGACAGATCCTAGGACCTCTCAATGAGGACCATTTAGACAGATCCTAGGACCTCCTGTCATTTAGACAGATCCTAGGACCTCTCAATACAGAGGACCTCCTGTCATTTAGACAGATCCTAGGACCTCTCAATACAGAGGACCTCCTGTCATTTAGACAGATCCTCCTGTCATTTAGACAGATCCTAGACCTCCTGTCATTTAGACAGATCCTAGGACCTCTCAATACAGAGGACCTCCTGTCATTTAGACAGATCCTAGGACCTCTCAATACAGAGGACCTCCATTGTCATTTAGACAGATCCTAGGACCTCCTGTCATTTAGACAGATCCTAGGACCTCTCTCAATTACAGAGGACCTCCTGTCATTCATTTAGACAGATCCTAGGACCTCTCAATACAGAGGACCTCCTGTCATTTAGACAGATCCTAGGACCTCCTGTCATTTAGACAGATCCTAGGACCTCTCATTTAGACAGAGGACCTCCTGTCATTTAGACAGATCCTAGGACCTCTCAATACAGAGGACCTCCTGTCATTTAGACAGATCCTAGGACCTCCTGTCATTTAGACAGATCCTCCTGTCATTTAGGACCTAGGACTCTCAATACAGAGGACCTCCTGTCATTTAGACAGATCCTAGGACCTCCTGTCATTTAGACAGATCCTAGGACCTCCTGTCATTCAGACAGATCCTAGGACCTCTCAATAGACAGAGGACCTCCTGTCATTTAGACAGATCCTAGGACCTCCTGTCATTAGACAGATCCTAGGACCTCCTGTCATTTAGACAGATCCTAGGACCTCTCAATACAGAGGACCTCATTTAGACAGATCCTAGGACCTGTCATTCATTTAGACAGATCCTAGGACCTCCTGTCATTTAGACAGATCCTAGGACCTCCTGTCATTCAGACAGATCCTAGGACCTCTCAATACAGAGGACCTCCTGTCATTTAGACAGATCCTAGGACCTCCTGTCATTTAGACAGATCCTAGGACCTCCTGTCATTTAGACAGATCCTAGGACCTCCTGTCATTTAGACAGATCCTAGGACCTCTCAATACAGAGGACCTCCTGTCATTTAGACAGATCCTAGGACCTCCTGTCATTTAGACAGATCCTAGGACCTCTCAGGACAGATCCTAGGACCTCTCAATACAGAGGATTTAGACCTCCTGTCATTTAGACAGATCCTAGGACCTCTCTGAGGACCTCATTTAGACCTAGATCCTAGGACCTCCTGTCATTTAGACAGATCCTAGGACCTCTCAATACAGAGGACCTCCTGTCATTTAGACAGATCCTAGACAGACCTCCTGTCATTTAGACAGAGGACCTCCTGTCATTTAGGATCCTCTTGTCATTCAGACAGATCCTAGGACCTCCTGTCATTTAGACAGATCCTAGGACCTCTCAATACAGAGGACCTCCTGTCATTTAGACAGACAGATCCTAGGACCTCCAATGAGGACCTCATTTAGACAGATCCTAGGACCTCCTAGAGGACCTCCTGTCATTTAGACAGATCCTAGGACCTCTCAATACAGAGGACCTCCTGTCATTTAGACAGATCCTAGGACCTCTCAATACAGAGGACCTCCTGTCATTTAGACAGATCCTAGGACCTCCAATGAGGACCTCCTGTCATTTAGACAGATCCTAGGACCTCTCAATACAGAGGACCTCCTGTCATTTAGACAGATCCTAGGACCTCCTGTCATTTAGACAGATCCTAGGACCTCCTGTCATTCAGACAGATCCTAGGACCTCTCAATACAGATCCTGGACCTCCTGTCATTTAGACAGATCCAATACAGGACCTCCTGTCATTTAGACAGATCCTAGGACCTCCTGTCATTTAGACAGATCCTAGGACCTCCTGTCATTTAGACAGATCCTAGGACCTCCTGTCATTTAGACAGATCCTAGGACCTCCTGTCATTTAGACAGATCCTAGGACCTCCTGTCATTTAGACAGATCCTAGGACCTCTCAATACAGAGGACCTCCTGTCATTTAGACAGATCCTAGGACCTCCTGTCATTTAGACAGATCCTAGGACCTCTCAATACAGAGGACCTCCTGTCATTTAGACAGATCCTAGGACCTCCTGTCATTCAGACAGATCCTAGGACCTCTTGTCATTCAGACAGATCCTAGGACCTCCTGTCATTTAGACAGATCCTAGGACCTCTCAATACAGAGGACCTCCTGTCATTTAGACAGATCCTAGGACCTCCTGTCATTTAGACAGATCCTAGGACCTCCTGTCATTTAGACAGATCCTAGGACCTCTCAATACAGAGGACCTCCTGTCATTTAGACAGATCCTAGGACCTCTCAATACAGAGGACCTCCTGTCATTTAGACAGATCCTAGGACCTCCTGTCATTTAGACAGATCCTAGGACCTCTCAATACAGAGGACCTCCTGTCATTTAGACAGATCCTAGGACCTCCTGTCATTTAGACAGATCCTAGGACCTCCTGTCATTCAGACAGATCCTAGGACCTCTCAATACAGAGGACCTCCTGTCATTTAGACAGATCCTAGGACCTCTCAATCAGAGACTCCTGATCATTTAGGACCTCCTGTCATTTAGACAGATCCTAGGACCTCTCAATAGACAGAGGACCTCCTGTCATTTAGACAGATCCTAGGACCTCTCAATTAGACAGAGGACCTCCTGTCATTCAGACAGATCCTAGGACCTCCTGTCATTTAGACAGATCCTAGGACCTCCTGGACCTCCTGTCATTTAGACAGATCCTAGGACCTCTCATTACAGAGGACCTCCTGTCATTTAGACAGATCCTAGGACCTCCTGTCATTTAGACAGATCCTAGGACCTCCTGTCATTTAGACAGATCCTGTCATTAGATCCTAGACCTCCTGTCAGACAGATCCTAGGACCTCCAATGTCATTTTTAGACAGATCCTAGGACCTCCTGTCATTTAGACAGATCCTAGGACCTCTCAATACAGAGGACCTCCTGGACCTCCTGTCATTTAGACAGATCCTAGGACCTCTCAATACAGAGGACCTCCTGTCATTTAGACAGATCCTAGGACCTCCTGTCATTTAGACAGATCCTAGGACCTCTCAATACAGAGGACCTCCTGTCATTTAGACAGATCCTAGGACCTCCATTAGACAGATCCTAGGACCTCCTGTCATTTAGACAGATCCTAGGGACCTCCTGTCATTTAGACAGATCCTAGGACCTCAATCAGAGGACCTCCTGTCATTAGACAGATCCTAGGACCTCCTGTCATTTAGACAGATCCTAGGACCTCTCAATACAGAGGACCTCCTGTCATTTAGACAGATCAGGACCTCCTGTCATTCAGACAGAGGACCTCCTGTCATTTAGACAGATCCTAGGACCTCCTGTCATTCATGTTTTAGACAGATCCTAGGACCTCCTGTCATTTAGACAGATCCTAGGACCTCTCACAGAGGACCTCCTGTCATTTAGACAGATCCTAGGACCTCTCAATACAGAGACAGACCTCCTGTCATTTAGACAGATCCTAGACCTCTCAATACAGAGGACCTCCTGTCATTTAGACAGATCCTAGGACCTCCTGTCATTTAGACAGATCCTAGGACCTCCTGTCATTTACAGAGGACCTCAATCATTTAGACAGATCCTAGGACCTCCTGTCATTTAGACAGATCCTAGGACCTCCTGTCATTTAGACAGATCCTAGGACCTCCTGTCATTCAGATCCTTCCTGTCATTTAGACAGATCCTAGGACCTCTCAATACAGAGGACCTCCTGTCATTTAGACAGATCCTAGGACCTCTCAATACAGAGGACCTCCTGTCATTTAGACAGATCCTAGGACCTCCTGTCATTTAGACAGATCCTAGGACCTCCTGTCATTTAGACAGACCTCCTGTCATTTAGAGACCTCCTGTCATTTAGACAGATCCTAGGACCTCTCAATACAGAGGACCTCCTGTCATTTAGACAGATCCTAGGACCTCTCAATACAGAGGACCTCCTGTCATTAGACAGATCCTAGGACCTCCTGTCATTTAGACAGATCCTAGGACCTCCTGTCATTTAGACAGATCCTAGGACCTCTCATTTACAGAGGACCTCCTGTCATTTAGACAGATCCTAGGACCTCTCAATACAGAGGACCTCCTGTCATTTAGACAGATCCTAGGACCTCTCTAGAGACCTCCTGTCATTTAGACAGATCCTAGGACCTCTCAATACAGAGGACCTCCTGTCATTTAGACAGATCCTAGGACCTCCTGTCATTTAGACAGATCCTAGGACCTCCTGTCATTTAGACAGATCCTAGGACCTCTCAATACAGAGGACCTCCTGTCATTTAGACAGATCCTAGGACCTCCTGTCATTTAGACAGATCCTAGGACCTCCTGTCATTTAGACAGATCCTAGGACCTCTCAATTAGACAGAGGACCTCCTGTCATTTAGACAGATCCTAGGACCTCCTGTCATTTAGACAGATCCTAGGACCTCTCAATACAGAGGACCTCCTGTCATTTAGACAGATCCTAGGACCTCTCAATACAGAGGACCTCCTGTCATTTAGACAGATCCTAGGACCTCTCAATACAGAGGACCTCCTGTCATTTAGACAGATCCTAGGACCTCCTGTCATTTAGACAGATCCTAGGACCTCCTGTCATTTAGACAGATCCCAGGACCTCTCACTACAGAGGACCTCCTGTCATTTAGACAGATCCTAGGACCTCTCAATACAGAGGACCTCCTGTCATTTAGACAGATCCTAGGACCTCCTGTCATTCAGACAGATCCTAGAGACCTCCTGTCATTCAGACAGATCCTAGATCCTAGGGACCTCCTGTCATTTAGACAGATCCTAGGACCTCCTGTCATTTAGACAGATCCTAGGACCTCTCATTTAGACAGATCCTAGGACCTCCTGTCATTTAGACAGATCCTAGAGGACCTCTCAATTTAGAGATCCTAGGACCTCCTGTCATTTAGACAGATCCTAGGACCTCTCAATACAGAGGACCTCCTGTCATTTAGACAGATCCTAGGACCTCCAATGTCATTTAGACAGATCCTAGGACCTCTCATTTAGACAGAGGACCTCCTGTCATTTAGACAGATCCTAGGACCTCTGTCATTTAGACAGATCCTAGGACCTCCTGTCATTTAGACAGATCCTAGGACCTCCTGTCATTTAGACAGATCCTAGGACCTCTCAATACAGAGGACCTCCTGTCATTTAGACAGATCCTAGGACCTCCTGTCATTTAGATCAGACCTCTCAATAGGACCTCCTGTCATTTAGACAGATCCTAGGACCTCTCAATACAGAGGACCTCCTGTCATTTAGACAGATCCTAGGACCTCTCAATACAGAGGACCTCCTGTCATTCAGACAGATCCTAGGACCTCTCAATGGAGAGGATTCCTGTGTTATATGAAATTCTAGCTCAGAGTCAGATATTTAGAGTCGGGCCACCTTTTATAATGTTTTTATATATTGTTGTAATTTTAATCATTCAGTTCTGTATCATTGTTTAAATATTGTCCATGTCATGTTAATGGGGAGACAATATGGCCGCCGTAGAACGTTCTAGTGTGTGCGCATCACAACGCAGGAACCTCCATCTCCCATCTAAATTCTTGGCTCTGGCCTTTCTGTTATTAGTGAGTAGTTGGAACCAACAAACACGAGACTTGGAAAAAGAAGACACGATATTCGAAAATTCGCGCAGAAAACTTGCAGCTTTAATTCTTGCTTTTTAAAGTTGACCCCCCAAAAAAAAAAAAAAAAAACATCCTGTGAAAAAAACAACTACAAGATCACTAAATACACCAATACAAAATCTACAAAATCCAAAGGAGTACAAACATTTTGTTCGACAGATCATTTGACAGTATAAATTTATACAATACTGTTTTGTGTTTATTTGGCACATGACCATTATTTATTTCTTACAGAAATGTTACATCCGACAACTAAAAACAATATAGAAATACATCAAAAAGCCATTCCAATGTGAACATCATTGCAAGTAGAGTTGTGATCCTCAGTTATTTTTAAAAAAAAAGTACTTTCTTTACAAAACAGCAGTTATTAAAAAATAAAAACATTTCAAGATTTGTCCAATGAACACGAAGCCAACTGAAACCACTGGTTTTAGGCCCTGATCTGGGGCCTCAGTTACATTCAATTAACAGGAGATGGAAGGGTTGGTTTAATGGGGTTCCTGACTGAGCAACTGGTTTAGGCCCTGATCTGGGGCCTCAGTTACATTCAATTAACAGGAGATGGAAGGGTTGGTTTAATGGGGTTCCTGACTGAGCAACTGGTTTAAGCCCTGATCTGGGGCCTCAGTTACATTCAATTAACAGGAGATGGAAGGGTTGGTTTAATGGGGTTCCTGACTGAGCAACTGATGTTTTGGAATTGTTAGTTAGATTACTTGTTGGTTATTACTGCATTGTCGGAACTAGAAGCACAAGCATTTCGCTACACTCGCATTAACATCTGCTAACCATGTGTATGTGACAAATAAAATTTGATGTGATTTGATTTTATATAACTGATCCAGGAACTGGTGCAGGACTGAACTCTGGGGGCGCCTGTGAGCTCTGAGAGGATGTCCAATATTGTATGTAGTGTATATATGGAGATGACTCATGTCATATACACTATACGTTACATTTATTTAACCAGGCAAGTCAGTTAAGAACACATTCTTATTTTCAATGACGGCCTGGGAACAGTGGGTTAACTGCCTGTTCAGGGGCAGAACGACAGATTTGTACCTTGTCAGCTCGGGGGTTTGAACTCACAACCTTCCGGTTACTAGTCCAACGCTCTAACCACTAGGCTACCCTGCCGCCTCTGCCGCCTCACTCTAACCACTAGGCTGCCGCCTCTACCTCTGCCGCCTCTACACTCTAACCACTAGGCTACCCTGCCGCCTCTACACTCTAACCACTAGGCTAGCCTGCCGCCTCTACACTCTAACCACTAGTCTACCTGCCTCTACACTCTAACCACTAGGCTACCCTGCCGCCCTGCCATTGGTCAGTGGCAAGGCTTGAGCTGGTCATAGGAGCTGCTGTCTCTACAAAGCTTTGCTGCTGTCTCTACAAAGCTTTGCTGCTGTCGACAAACCAGAGGAAAAAGTTGGTTCTCCGTAATAACACAGTGACTTTCACAACATCACTGGGAGGGAGGATCACTGGGCGGGAGGATCACTGGGCGGGAGGATCACTGGGAGGGAGGATCACTGGGCGGGAGGATCACTGGGAGGGAGGATCACTGGGAGGGAGGATCACTGGGAGGATCACTGGGAGGGAGGATCACTGGGAGGGAGGATCACTGGGAGGGAGGATCACTGGGAGGGAGGATCACTGGGAGGGAGGATCACTGGGAGGATCACTGGGAGGGAGGATCACTGGGCGGGAGGGAGGATCACTGGGAGGGAGGATCACTGGGAGGGAGGATCACTGGGAGGATCACTGGGAGGATCACTGGGAGGGAGGATCACTGGGCGGGAGGATCACTGGGAGGGAGGATCACTGGGCGGGAGGATCACTGGGAGGATCACTGGGAGGGAGGATCACTGGGAGGGAGGATCACTGGGAGGGAGGATCACTGGGAGGGAGGATCACTGGGCGGGAGGATCACTGGGCGGGAGGATCACTGGGAGGATCACTGGGAGGATCACTGGGAGGGAGGATCACTGGGCACTGGGAGGATCACTGGGCGGGAGGATCACTGGGAGGATCACTGGGAGGGAGGATCACTGGGAGGGGAGGATCACTGGGAGGGAGGATCACTGGGCGGGAGGATCACTGGGAGGGAGGATCACTGGGCGGGAGGATCACTGGGCGGGAGGATCACTGGGAGGATCACTGGGAGGATCACTGGGAGGGAGGATCACTGGGCGGGAGGATCACTGGGCGGGAGGATCACTGGGCGGGAGGATCACTGGGAGGGAGGATCACTGGGCGGGAGGATCACTGGGCGGGAGGATCACTGGGCGGGAGGATCACTGGGCGGGAGGATCACTGGGCGGGAGGATCACTGGGAGGGAGATTCACTGGGCGGGGAGGATCACTGGGCGGGGAGGATCACTGGGAGGATCACTGGGAGGGAGGATCACTGGGCGGGGAGGATCACTGGGCGGGGAGGATCACTGGTAGGGAGGATCACTGGGTGGGAGGATCACTGGGAGAATCACTGGGCGGATCACTGGGCGGGAGGATCACTGGGAGAATCACTGGGCGGATCACTGGGCGGGAGGATCACTGGGAGGGAGGGAGGATCACTGGGAGGAGGATCACTGGGCGGGAGGATCACTGGGCGGGAGGATCACTGGGCGGGAGGATCACTGGGAGGATCACTGGGAGGATCACTGGGAGGATCACTGGGAGGATCACTGGGAGGATCACTGGGAGGGAGGATCACTGGGCGGGAGGATCACTGGGCGGGAGGATCACTGGGCGGGAGGATCACTGGGAGGGAGGGATCACTGGGTGGGAGGATCACTGGGAGGATCACTGGGAGGGAGGATCACTGGGAGGGAGGATCACTGGGCGGGAGGATCACTGGGAGGGAGGATCACTGGGCGGGAGGATCACTGGGAGGAGGATCACTGGGAGGGAGGATCACTGGGAGGGAGGATCACTGGGAGGGAGGATCACTGGGAGGGAGGATCACTGGGAGGAGGATCACTGGGAGGGAGGATCACTGGGCGGGAGGATCACTGGGTGGGAGGGAGGATCACTGGGCGGGAGGATCACTGGGTGGGAGGATCACTGGGCAGGAGGATCACTGGGCGGGAGGAGGATCACTGGGAGGATCACTGGGAGGATCACTGGGCGGGAGGATCACTGGGAGGGAGGATCACTGGGCGGGAGGATCACTGGGAGGGAGGATCACTGGGAGGGAGGATCGGGAGGATCACTGGGAGGATCACTGGGCGGGAGGATCACTGGGCACTGGGCGGGAGGATCACTGGGCGGGAGGATCACTGGGCGGGAGGATCACTGGGCGGGAGGATCACTGGGCGGGAGGCCACAAGCTCGTCCATCACCACTGAAAACCATCAGCACATGAACACACACATGCACCGTACGAACAGGAACCTGTTCCAAAACAAAACCCCTCCTTTTAAAATAAACCCCTCCCCTCAGATTGAAACGTGTTTAGCATGAACACACACATGCACCGTACGAACAGGAACCTGTTCCAAAACAAAACCCCTCCTTTTAAAATAAACCCCTCCCCCCAGATTGAAACGTGTGTAACATGCCCCAGTCGAAACATCTCAAATGAAATGTGACGTTGTTTCTCTTCACAACATCACTGGGCGGGAGGCCACAAGCCCCTCTTTTTAAAATAAACCCCTCCCCCCAGATTGAAACGTGGTTTCTCTTCACAACAGTAGATGAGAAATACAAACAGAATTGCTCGATATCCTTTTAAACAACTGGAAACGCATCTCATAACATTTGTTCTGTCAACCTTTTTCTGTTTTCTACTTTCAGGAGAGGAGGGATCTCTCGTTTAACTTATTAAGTTATTAACTTATTAACAGCCCATAACCGAAGGCTGTGAACAAATGCCTTGGAGGCTCTGCTGAAAGGATCATTCTAACATTTTAAATATTTAAAAAATAAAGTTTTACAAAACAAAAGTATTTAAGAGAAACATGTCAAAAATAACCACGTAAGTTAACATCAATAACCACATTATCTGTGACAGGAAGTGTCCCAAAAGGGCACCCTATTCCCTATATAGTGCACTACTGCAGACCAGGGCCCTATTCCCTATATAGTGCACTACTGCAGACCAGGGCCCTATTCCCTATATAGTGCACTACTGCAGACCAGGGCCCTATTCCCTATATAGTGCACTAATGCAGACCAGGACCCTATATAGGGAATAGGGTGGGTTCTGGTCTAAATTAGTGCACTATATAGGGGATAGGGTGGGTTCTGCTCTAAAGTAGTGCACTATATAGGGGATAGGGTGGGTTCTGGTCTAAAGTAGTGCACTATATAGGGAATAGGGCCCTGGTCTAAAGTAGTGCACTATATAGGGAATAGGGTGGGTCCTGGGCTAAAGTAGTGCACTATATAGGGAATAGGGTGGGTCCTGGTCTAAAGTAGTGCACTATATAGGGGATAGGGTGGGTTCTGGTCTAAAGTAGTGCACTATATAGGGAATAGGGTTCCATTTGGGACACTTCCCCTGGGGACAGTCCTCTTCCTTTAATTCACTAGAGGTACTTCAAACCATCACTAAAGGCCTTTAACAGTATCTGCATAGTACGATATGGAGACCCCATATTTGAAAAATACCAGCACAAATATCAATTCAAAATATTACAACTAAAACACAAGTGTATCAAGCTTGAAAAACACACCCACACATACATCCACATTCTAACAGTAAAATAACTCAAAACAATTCTCTCTCTCTCTCTCTCTCATTCCCTCTCTCTCTCTCATTCCCTCTCTCTCTCTCTCATTCCCTCTCTCTCTCTCATTCCCTCTCTCTCTCTCATTCCCTCTCTCTCTCTCATTCCCTCTCTCTCTCTCATTCCCTCTCTCTCTCTCATTCACTCTCCCTCTCTCTCTCATTCCCTCTCTCTCTCATTCCCTCTCTCTCTCTCTCCATCCCTCTCTCTCTCTCTCCATCCCTCTCTCTCTCCATCCCTCTCTCTCTCTCTCCATCCCTCTCTCTCTCTCTCTCTCTCTCTCCATCCCTCTCTCTCTCTCTCATTCCCTCTCTCTCTCTCATTCCCTCTCTCTCTAACTGTTTACGATACACACAAGAGCTAGGAGGACCTAGTTGAGGGCAGTGGGTGTGTCCAGTACGGAGCGTTGAGAACCAAACAGAGAGTCCGGTTTACAACCTTAAAACAGGATGGGATACGTCTCAAACAGCATCCTATTCCCTACGTAGTGCACTACTGCAGACCAGGGCCCTATTCCCTACGTAGTGCACTACTGCAGACCAGGGCCTACCGGGCTTAAGGTACTGCTATACAGGGAACAGGGTGCGATTTGGGATGTAAACCCTAGGACTTATCGAATACACGGCGAGTGGACTGGATCACATCATGACTGGGATCATGAGAGCCTGGAGATGGTGTCAGGTTGCTGCTGGGAGTGGTTAGAGGAGGAGGAGGAGTCTGGAGAACATGGCTGGCTCTCATTGGCCCGTTGTCTTCAGTGTCATCATTTGAAGGCTTGTCTTCTTCATCAGTTTGCTCCAAAGGTGGAGGGGGGTAGGGGCTATTTGGATTCACCCAAATAAGCACTGGAAATAGAATGACAAAGACTGGTTAGTGGAGGTAACAGACTGGTTAGTGGATGTAACAGACTGGTTAGTGGAGGTAACAGACTGGTTGGTGGATGTAACAGACTGGTTAGTGGAGGTAACAGACTGGTTAGTAAAGGTTTGGTGGAGGTAACAGACTGGTTAGTGGAGGTTAGTGGAGGTAACAGACTGGTTAGTGGAGGTAACAGACTGGTTAGTGGAGGTAACAGACTGGTTAGTGGAGGTTAGTGGAGGTAACAGACTGGTTAGTGGAGGTTGGTGGAGGTAACAGACTGGTTAGTGGAGGTTGGTGGAGGTAACAGACTGGTTAGTGGAGGTTGGTGGAGGTAACAGACTGGTTAGTGGAGGTAACAGACTGGTTAGTGGAGGTTGGTGGAGGTAACAGACTGGTTAGTGGAGGTAACAGACTGGTTAGTGGAGGTAACAGACTGGTTGGTGGAGGTTGGTGGATGTAACAGACTGGTTAGTGGAGGTTAGTGGATGTAACAGACTGGTTAGTGGAGGTTGGTGGAGGTAACAGACTGGCTAGTGGAGGTAACAGACTGGTTAGTGGAGGTAACAGACTGGTTAGTGGATGTAACAGACTGGCTAGTGGAGGTAACAGACTGGTTAGTGGAGGTTAGTGGATGTAACAGACTGGTTAGTGGAGGTTGGTGGAGGTAACAGACTGGCTAGTGGAGGTAACAGACTGGTTAGTGGAGGTAACAGACTGGTTAGTGGAGGTAACAGACTGGTTAGTGTAGGTAACAGACTGGTTAGTGGATGTAACAGACTGGTTAGTGGATGTAACAGACTGGCTAGTGGAGGTAACAGACTGGTTAGTGGAGGTTGTATTCTCTGTATCCTGTGTTGATGATGTATTGTAAGTCGCTCTGGATAAGAGCGTCTGCTAAATGACTTAAATGTAAATGTAAATGGTGGATGTAACAGACTGGTTAGTGGAGGGTGGTGGAGGTAACAGACTGGCTAGTGGAGGTAACAGACTGGTTAGTGGAGGTTAGTGGAGGTAACAGACTGGTTAGTGGAGGGTGGTGGAGGTAACAGACTGGTTAGTGGAGGTTGGTGGAGGTAACAGACTGGTTAGTGGAGGGTGGTGGAGGTAACAGACTGGTTAGTGGAGGTTGGTGGAGGTAACAGTAGGGGTGAGACATACACAGGAATGAAACGAACAGGAAACCTAAATGAATAGAGTGTAGCCTTACATTGTCTTGACCCCCAAGGTAGGGCGGTTTAGAACTGCCCAGCGCTGCTGGGGTCACACTGTAACAGACGCACGATGGAGGGGTCACTTTTAGCCCCTTTAATGAACTCTTCCAGAGACAGTTTACCTGGAGAAACACAACAGGAGACAGTCAGGTTAGATTAACCTTTAATGAACGCCCCTAGAGACAGTTTACCTGGAGAAACACAACAACAGGAGACAGTCAGGTTAGATTAACCTTTAATGAACCCCCCTAGAGACAGTTTACCTGGAGAAACACAACAACAGGAGACAGTCAGGTTAGATTAACCTTTAATGAACTCTTCCAGAGACAGTTTACCTGGAGAAACACTAGACATATGAGTGTATATCATTATCAAATAGAGACCTCGACGTTTGGACAACAAACTGAAAACCATTGAGTAAGTAGGTCCCCAACTGGTGGTAACCCTAGAAATCAGATGTGGGATTATTAACATGTGGTAACCCTAGAAGTCAGATGTGGGATTATTAACAGGTGGGATTATTAACAGGTGGTAACCCTAGTAGTCAGATGTGGGATTATTAACAGGTGGTAACCCTAGTAGTCAGATGTGGGATTATTAACAGGTGGTAACCCTAGTAGTCAGATGTGGGATTATTAACAGGTGGTAACCCTAGTAGTCAGATGTGGGATTATTAACAGGTGGTAACCCTAGTAGTCAGATGTGGGATTATTAACATGTGGTAACCCTAGTAGTCAGATGTGGGATTATTAACAGGTGGTAACCCTAGTAGTCAGATGTGGGATTATTAACAGGTGGTAACCCTAGTAGTCAGATGTGGGATTATTAACAGGTGGTAACCCTAGTAGTCAGATGTGGGATTATTAACAGGTGGTAACCTAGTAGTCAGATGTGGGATTATTAACAGGTGGTAACCCTAGAAGTCAGATGTGGGATTATTAACAGGTGGTAACCCTAGTAGTCAGATGTGGGATTATTAACATGTGGTAACCCTAGAAGTCAGATGTGGGATTATTAACATGTGGGATTATTAACAGGTGGTAACACAGTATCCACATGTTCATATCGTCATACCATCCTTCTCATCCCAGGATTTAGGGTATTACCGGTTTAGCACAGAAGGGGTGCTAAAAAAACAAGAAAAACCCATTGGGTCTCTATTACCAGAATGCTAACAAATTACCACAAACCAATAGCAAAATCACATTGACGCTGTTAGCTAAATGCTAACAAGCGAAAAAAGATGTACATAAACTAATTGCAATGTAAAGTTATACAAGCATAGTTAGTAGTTACCGGATGTAGAGATATACAAGCATAGTTAGTAGTTACCGGATGTAGAGATATACAAGCATAGCTAGTAGTTACCGGATGTAGAGATATACAAGCATAGCTAGTACATTTACATTTTAGTTACATTTAGAGTATACAAGCATTTAGCATTTACATTTTACATTTAAGCATCTTATCCAGAGCGACTTACAAATTGGTGCATTCACCTTATGACATCCAGTGGAACAGTAGTGCATCTAAATCTTTTAAGGGGAGGGGGTGAGAGGGATTACTTTATCCTATCCTAGGTATTCCTTAAAGAGGTGGGGTTTCAGGTGTCTCCGGAAGGTGGTGATTGACTCCGCTGTCCTGGCGTCGTGAGGGAGTTTGTTCCACCATTGGGGGCCAGAGCAGCGAACAGTTTTGACTGGGCTGAGCGGGATGTAACTGTACTTCCTCAGTGGTAGGGAGGCGAGCAGGCCAGAGGTGGATGAACGCAGTGCCCTTGTTTGGGTGTAGGGCCTGATCAGAGCCTGGAGGTACTGAGGTGCCGTTCCCCTCACAGCTCCGTGTAGGCAAGCACCATGGTCTTGTAGCGGATGCGAGCTTCAACTGGAAGCCAGTGGAGGGAGCGGAGGAGCGGGGTGACGTGAGAGAACTTGGGAAGGTTGAACACCAGACGGGCTGCGGCGTTCTGGATGAGTTGTAGGGGTTTAATGGCACAGGCAGGGCCCAGCCCAGCACAGCGAGTTGCAGTAATCCAGACGGGAGATGACAAGTGCCTGGATTAGGACCTGCGCCGCTTCCTGTGTGAGGCAGGGTGTAGAGTACTCTGCGGATGTTGTAGAGCATGAACCTACATAGCTAGTAGTTACCGGATGTGGAGATATACAAGCATAGCTAGTAGTTACCGGATGTATAGATATACAAGCATAGCTAGTAGTTACCGGATGTAGAGATATACAAGCATAGCTAGTAGTTACCGGATGTAGATATATACAAGCATAGCTAGTAGTTACTATGTAGAGATATACAAGCATAGCTAGTAGTTACCGGATGTATAGATATACAAGCATAGTTAGTAGTTACCGGATGTAGAGTTATACAAGCATAGTTAGTAGTTACCGGATGTAGAGTTATACAAGCATAGTTAGTAGTTACCGGATGTAGAGATATACAAGCATAGCTAGTAGTTACCGGATGTATAGATATACAAGCATAGCTAGTAGTTACCGGATGTAGAGATATACAAGCATAGCTAGTAGTTACCGGATGTAGAGATTATACAAGCATAGTTAGTAGTTTACCGGATGTAGAGATATACAAGCATAGTTAGTAGTTACTGGATGTAGAGATATACAAGCATAGCTAGTAGTTACCGGATGTATAGTTATACAAGCATAGTTAGTAGTTACCGGATGTATAGATATACAAGCATGGCTAGTAGTTACCGGATGTAGAGTTATACAAGCATAGTTAGCTAGTAGTTACCGGATGTAGAGATATACAAGCATAGTTAGTAGTTACCGGATGTATAGTTATACAAGCATAGTTAGTAGTTACTGGATGTAGAGATATACAAGCATAGCTAGTAGTTAACGGATGTATAGTTATACAAGCATAGTTAGTAGTTACTGGATGTAGAGATATACAAGCATAGCTAGTAGTTACCGGATGTATAGATGTACAAGCATAGCTAGTAGTTACCGGATGTAAAGTTATACAAGCATAGTTAGTAGTTACCGGATGTATAGATATACAAGCATGGCTAGTAGTTACCGGATGTAGAGATATACAAGCATAGCTAGTAGTTACCGGATGTATAGATATACAAGCATAGCTAGTAGTTACCGGATGTAGAGATATACAAGCATAGCTAGTAGTTACCGGATGTAAAGTTATACAAGCATAGTTAGCTAGTAGTTACCGGATATAGAGATATACAAGCATGGCTAATAGTTACCGGATGTAAAGTTATACAAGCATAGTTAGTAGTTACCGGATGTAGAGATATACAAGCATAGTTAGTAGTTACCGGATATAGAGATATACAAGCATAGCTAGTAGTTACCGGATGTAGAGATATACAAGCATAGTTAGTAGTTACCGGATGTAGAGATATACAAGCATAGTTAGTAGTTACCGGATGTAGAGATATACAAGCATAGCTAGTAGTTACCGGATGTAGAGTTATACAAGCATAACTAGTAGTTACCGGATGTATAGATATACAAGCATAGTTAGTAGTTACCGGATGTAGAGATATACAAGCATAGCTAGTAGTTACCGGATGTAAAGATATACAAGCATAGTTAGCTAGTAGTTACCGGATGTAGAGATATACAAGCATAGCTAGTAGTTACCGGATGTAGAGATATACAAGCATAGCTAGTAGTTACCGGATGTAGAGATATACAAGCATAGCTAGTAGTTACCGGATGTATAGTTATACAAGCATAGTTAGTAGTTACCGGATGTAAAGTTATACAAGCATAGCTAGTAGTTACCGGATGTAAAGATGTACAAGCATAGCTAGTAGTTACCGGATGTAGATATATACAAGCATAGCTAGTAGTTACCGGATGTAGAGATATACAAGCATAGCTAGTAGTTACCGGATGTAAAGTTATACAAGCATAGCTAGTAGTTACCGGATGTAAAGTTATACAAGCATAGTTTGTAGTTACCGGATGTAAGGTAAATGTATACCCTATACCAGTACACTAACACGGTATACCCTATCCTAGGTATTCCTTAAAGAGAGTGGGGTACCAGTACACTAACACAGTATACCCTATACCAGTACACTAACAGTACACTAACACAGTATACCCTATACCAGTACACTAACACGGTATACCCTATACCAGTACACTAACACGGTATACCCTATACCAGTACACTAACAGTACACTAACACAGTATACCCTATACCCTATACCAGTACACTAACACGGTATACCCTATACCCTATACCAGTACACTAACACGGTATACCCTATACCAGTACACTAACATGGTATACCCTATACCAGTACACTAACACGGTATACCCTATACCCTATACCAGTACACTAACACGGTATACCCTATACCAGTACACTAACACGGTATACCCTATACCAGTACACTAACACGGTATACCCTATACCAGTACACTAACACAGTATACCCTATACCAGTACACTAACACGGAATACCCTATACCCTATACCAGTACACTAACACGGTATACCCTATACCAGTACACTAACACGGTATACCCTATACCCTATACCAGTACACTAACACGGTATACCCTATACCAGTACACTAACACAGTATACCCTATACCAGTACACTAACACGGTATACCCTATACCAGTACACTAACACGGTATACCCTATACCAGTACACTAACACAGTATACCCTATACCAGTACACTAACACGGTATACCCTATACCCTATACCAGTACACTAACACAGTATACCCTATACCAGTACACTAACACAGTATACCCTATACCAGTACACTAACACGGTATACCCTATACCAGTACACTAACACGGTATACCCTATACCAGTACACTAACACAGTATACCCTATACCAGTACACTAACACGGTATACCCTATACCCTATACCAGCACACTAACACGGTATACCCTATACCAGTACACTAACACAGTATACCCTATACCAGTACACTAACACGGTATACCCTATACCAGTACACTAACACGGTATACCCTATACCCTATACCAGTACACTAACACGGTATACCCTATACCAGTACACTAACACGGTATACCCTATACCAGTACACTAACACGGTATACCCTATACCCTATACCAGTACACTAACACGGTATACCCTATACCAGTACACTAACACGGTATACCCTATACCCTATACCAGTACACTAACACAGTATACCCTATACCAGTACACTAACACGGTATACCCTATACCAGTACACTAACACAGTATACCCTATACCAGTACACTAACACAGTATACCCTATACCCTATACCAGTACACTAACACGGTATACCCTATACCAGTACACTAACACAGTATACCCTATACCAGTACACTAACACAGTATACCCTATACCAGTACACTAACACGGTATACCCTATACCAGTACACTAACACGGTATACCCTATACCAATACACTAACACGGTATACCCTATACCCTATACCAGTACACTAACACGGTATACCCTATACCAGTACACTAACACGGTATACCCTATACCCTATACCAGTACACTAACACAGTATACCCTATACCAGTACACTAACACAGTATACCCTATACCAGTACACTAACACGGTATACCCTATACCAGTACACTAACACAGTATACCCTATACCCTATACCAGTACACTAACACAGTATACCCTATACCAGTACACTAACACGGTATACCCTATACCCTATACCAGTACACTAACACGGTATACCCTATACCCTATACCAGTACACTAACACAGTATACCCTATACCAGTACACTAACACGGTATACCCTATACCAGTACACTAACACGGTATACCCTATACCAGTACACTAACACGGTATACCCTATACCAGTACACTAACACGGTATACCCTATACCAGTACACTAACACAGTATACCCTATACCAGTACACTAACACGGTATACCCTATACCAGTACACTAACACGGTATACCAGTACACTAACACAGTATACCCTATACCAGTACACTAACACGGTATACCCTATACCCAGTATAACCAGTATACCCTATACCAGTAACACGGTATACCCTATACCCTATACCAGTACACTAACACGGTATACCCTATACCCTATACCAGTACACTAACACGGTATACCCTATACCAGTACACTAACCAGTACCAGTACACTAACACAGTATACCCTATACCAGTACACTAACACGTATACCCTATACCAGTACACTAACACAGTATACCCTATACCAGTACACTATACCATACCCTATACACACTAACACAGTATACCCTATACCAGTATACTAACACAGTATACCCTATACCAATACACTAACACGGTATACCCTATACCCTACACTACCCTATACCAGTACACTAACACGGTATACCCTATACCAGTACACTAACACGGTACCCTATACCCTATACCAGTACACTAACACAGTATACCCTATACCAGTACACTAACACGGTATACCCTATACCCTATACCAGTACACTAACACGGTATACCCTATACCCTATACCAGTACACTAACACTATAGTACACTAACCCTATACCCTATACCAGTACACTAACACGGTATACCCTATACCAGTACACTAACACGGTATACCCTATACCCTATACCAGTACACTAACACTATACCCTATACCCTATACCAGTACACTAACACTATACCCTATACCCTATACCAGTACACTAACACGGTATACCCTACCCTATACCCTACTAACACAGTATACCAGTACACTAACACGGTATACCCTATACCAGTACACTAACACTAACACACGGTATACCCTATACCAGTACACTAACACAGTATACCCTATACCAGTACACTAACACGGTATACCCTATACCAGTACACTAACACAGTATACCCTATACCAGTACACTAACACAGTATACCCTATACCCTATACCAGTACACTAACACAGTATACCCTATACCAGTACACTAACACTATACCCTATACCAGTACACTAACACGGTATACCCTATACCCTATACCAGTACACTAACACAGTATACCCTATACCAGTACACTAACACTATACCCTATACCAGTACACTAACATGGTATACCCTATACCCTATACCAGTACACTAACACAGTATACCCTATACCAGTACACTAACACTATACCCTATACCAGTACACTAACACAGTATACCCTATACCAATACACTAACACGGTATACCCTATACCCTATACCAGTACACTAACACAGTATACCCTATACCAGTATACTAACACGGTATACCCTATACCAGTACACTAACACAGTATACCCTATACCAGTACACTAACACGGTATACCCTATACCAGTACACTAACACGGTATACCCTATACCCTATACCAGTACACTAACACAGTATACCCTATACCAGTACACTAACACGGTATACCCTATACCCTATACCAGTACACTAACACGGTATACCCTATACCCTATACCAGTACACTAACACGGTATACCCTATACCCTATACCAGTACACTAACACGGTATACCCTATACCCTATACCAGTACACTAACACTATACCCTATACCCTATACCAGTACACTAACACTATACCCTATACCCTATACCAGTACACTAACACGGTATACCCTATACCCTATACCAGTACACTAACACGGTATACCCTATACCAGTACACTAACACGGTATACCCTATACCAGTACACTAACACAGTATACCCTATACCAGTACACTAACACGGTATACCCTATACCAGTACACTAACACGGTATACCCTATACCAGTACACTAACACGGTATACCCTATACCCTATACCAGTACACTAACACGGTATACCCTATACCAGTACACTAACACAGTATACCCTATACCAGTACACTAACACAGTATACCCTATACCCTATACCAGTACACTAACACAGTATACCCTATACCAGTACACTAACACTATACCCTATACCAGTACACTAACACGGTATACCCTATACCCTATACCAGTACACTAACACATACCAGTATACCCTATACCAGTATACCAGTAACACTATACCCTATACCAGTACACTAACACGGTATACCCTATACCCTATACCAGTACACTAACACAGTATACCCTATACCAGTACACTAACACTATACCCTATACCAGTACACTAACATGGTATACCCTATACCCTATACCAGTACACTAACACAGTATACCCTATACCAGTACACTAACACTATACCCTATACCAGTACACTAACACAGTATACCCTATACCAATACACTAACACGGTATACCCTATACCCTATACCAGTACACTAACACAGTATACCCTATACCAGTATACTAACACGGTATACCCTATACCAGTACACTAACACAGTATACCCTATACCAGTACACTAACACTATACCCTAACAGTACACTAACACAGTATACCCTATACCAGTACACTAACACAGTACCCTATACCAGGTATATACCAGTACACTAACACAGTATACCCTATACCAGTACACTAACACAGTATACCCTATACCAGTATACCAGTACTAACACGGTATACCCTATACCCTATACCAGTACACTAACACGGTATACCCTATACCCTATACCAGTACACTAACACGGTATACCCTATACCCTATACCAGTACACTAACACGGTATACCCTATACCCTATACCAGTACACTAACACTATACCCTATACCCTATACCAGTACACTAACACGGTATACCCTATACCCTATACCAACACGTACACTAACATACCAGTACACTAACCCTATACCCTATACCAGTACACTAACACGGTATACCCTATACCAGTACACTAACACGGTATACCCTATACCAGTACACTAACACAGTATACCCTATACCAGTACACTAACACGGTATACCCTATACCAGTACACTAACACGGTATACCCTATACCAGTACACTAACACGGTATACCCTATACCCTATACCAGTACACTAACACGGTATACCCTATACCAGTACACTAACACAGTATACCCTATACCAGTACACTAACACAGTATACCCTATACCCTATACCAGTACACTAACACAGTATACCCTATACCAGTACACTAACACTATACCCTATACCAGTACACTAACACGGTATACCCTATACCCTATACCAGTACACTAACACAGTATACCCTATACCAGTACACTAACACTATACCCTATACCAGTACACTAACATGGTATACCCTATACCCTATACCAGTACACTAACACAGTATACCCTATACCAGTACACTAACACTATACCCTATACCAGTACACTAACACAGTATACCCTATACCAATACACTAACACGGTATACCCTATACCCTATACCAGTACACTAACACAGTATACCCTATACCAGTATACTAACACGGTATACCCTATACCAGTACACTAACACAGTATACCCTATACCAGTACACTAACACGGTATACCCTATACCAGTACACTAACACGGTATACCCTATACCCTATACCAGTACACTAACACAGTATACCCTATACCAGTACACTAACACGGTATACCCTATACCCTATACCAGTACACTAACACGGTATACCCTATACCCTATACCAGTACACTAACACGGTATACCCTATACCCTATACCAGTACACTAACACTATACCCTATACCCTATACCAGTACACTAACACGGTATACCCTATACCAGTACACTAACATACCCTATACCAGTACACTAACACTATATACCCTATACCAGTACACTAACACTATACCCTATACCCTATACCAGTACACTAACACTATACCCTATACCCTATACCAGTACACTAACACGGTATACCCTATACCCTATACCAGTACACTAACACGGTATACCCTATACCCTATACCAGTACACTAACACAGTATACCCTATACCAGTACACTAACACGGTATACCCTATACCAGTACACTAACACGGTATACCCTATACCAGTACACTAACACGGTATACCCTATACCCTATACCCTATACCAGTACACTAACACGGTATACCCTATACCAGTACACTAACACAGTATACCCTATACCAGTACACTAACACAGTATACCCTATACCCTATACCAGTACCTCTATCGGCTGCCACTGTGGGCTGTAATGTGTGGATGAGATGAGACCTACCGTCTCTGTTGGTGTCCATCTGTCTGAAGATCTTCTCCGTTCTCTTCTCTGGAGTGGACTCGTCTTCTGGCATCTTCATCACAGACGATACCATCTTATAGATGGCCTGGAGAATTAAAGACACAGACACCATCTTATAGACATCCTGGAGAATTAAACACACAGACACCCTGGAGAATTAAACACACAGACACCCTGGAGAATTAAACACACAGACACCATCTTATAGACATCCTGGAGAATTAAACACACAGACACCCTGGAGAATTAAACACACAGACATCCTGGAGAATTAAACACACAGACACCCTGGAGAATTAAACACACAGACACCATCTTATAGACACCCTGGAGAATTAAACACACAGACACCCTGGAGAATTAAACACACAGACACCCTGGAGAATTAAACACACAGACACCCTGGAGAATTAAACACACAGACACCCTGGAGAATTAAACACACAGACACCCTGGAGAATTAAACACACAGACATCCTGGAGAAATAAACACACAGACACCCTGGAGAATTAAACACACAGACACCATCTTATAGACACCCTGGAGAAATAAAACACACAGACACCCTGGAGAATTAAACACACAGACACCCTGGAGAATTAAACACACAGACACCCTGGAGAATTAAACACACAGACACCCTGGAGAATTAAACACACAGACACCCTGGAGAATTAAACACACAGACACCCTGGAGAATTAAACACACAGACACCCTGGAGAATTAAACACACAGACACCCTGGAGAATTAAACACACAGACACCCTGGAGAATTAAACACACAGACACCCTGGAGAATTAAACACACAGACACCCTGGAGAATTAAACACACAGACACCCTGGAGAATTAAACACACAGACACCATCTTATAGACACCCTGGAGAATTAAACACACAGACACCCTGGAGAATTAAACACACAGACACCCTGGAGAATTAAACACACAGACACCCTGGAGAATTAAACACACAGACACCCTGGAGAATTAAACACACAGACACCATCTTATAGACATCCTGGAGAATTAAACACACAGACACCCTGGAGAATTAAACACACAGACACCCTGGAGAATTAAACACACAGACACCATCTTATAGACATCCTGGAGAATTAAACACACAGACACCCTGGAGAATAAACACACAGACACCATCTTATAGACATCCTGGAGAATTAAACACACAGACACCCTGGAGAATTAAACACAGACACCATCTTACACCCTGGAGAATTAAACACACAGACACCCTGGAGAATTAAACACACAGACACCCTGGAGAATTAAACACACAGACACCCTGGATAATTAAACACACAGACACCATCTTATAGACACCCTGGATAATTAAACACACAGACACCCTGGAGAATTAAACACACAGACACCCTGGAGAATAAACACACAGACACCCTGGAGAATTAAACACACAGACACCCTGGAGAATTAAACACACAGACACCCTGGAGAATTAAACACACAGACACCCTGGAGAATTAAACACACAGACACCCTGGAGAATTAAACACACAGACACCCTGGAGAATTAAACACACAGACACCATCTTATAGATGTCCTGGAGAATTAAACACACAGACACCCTGGAGAATTAAACACACAGACACCCTGGAGAATTAAACACACAGACATCCTGGAGAATTAAACACACAGACACCCTGGAGAATTAAACACACAGACACCCTGGAGAATTAAACACACAGACACCATCTTATAGACATCCTGGAGAATTAAACACACAGACACCCTGGAGAATTAAACACACAGACACCATCTTATAGACACCCTGGAGAATTAAACACACAGACACCAGAATTATAGACACCCTGGAGAATTAAACACACAGACACCCTGGAGAATTAAACACACAGACACCCTGGAGAATTAAACACACAGACACCCTGGAGAATTAAACACATCACTGGAGAATTAAACACACAGACACCCTGGAGAATTAAACACACAGACACCCTGGAGAATTAAACACACAGACACCCTGGAGAATTAAACACACAGACACCATCTTATAGACACCCTGGAGAATTAAACACACAGACACCCTGGAGAATTAAACACACAGACATTGGAGAATAAACACACAGACACCCTGGAGAATTAAACACACAGACACCCTGGAGAATTAAACACACAGACACCATCTGACACCCTGGAGAATTAAACACACAGACACCCTGGAGAATTAAACACACAGACACCATCTTATAGACACCCTGGAGAATTAAACACACAGACACCCTGGAGAATTAAACACACAGACACCCTGGAGAATTAAACACACAGACACCCTGGAGAATTAAACACACAGACACCAGAATTAAACACACAGACACCCTGGAGAATTAAACACACAGACACCCTGGAGAATTAAACACACAGACACCCTGGAGAATTAAACACACAGACACCATCTTATAGACATCCTGGAGAATTAAACACACAGACACCCTGGAGAATTAAACACACAGACACCCTGGAGAATTAAACACACATACACCATCTTATAGAGAATTAAACACACAGACACCATCTTATAGACACCCTGGAGAATTAAACACAGACACCATCTTATAGACACCCTGGAGAATTAAACACACAGACACCCTGGAGAATTAAACACACAGACACCCTGGAGAATTAAACACACAGACACCCTGGAGAATTAAACACACAGACACCCTGGAGAATTAAACACACAGACACCCTGGAGAATTAAACACACAGACATCCTGGAGAATTAAACACACAGACACCATCTTACGGTCTGGAAGGTTCTATTGGAGGAATATGGTCTGGAAGGTTCTATTGGAGGAATATGGTCTGGAAGGTTCTATTGAAGGAATATGGTCTGGAAGGTTCTATTAGAGGAATATGGTCCAGACTACGGCTCTGCAACACGGTCTGGAAGGTTCTATTGGAGGAATATGTTCTGGAAGGTTCTATTAGAGGAATATGGTCTGGAAGGTTCTATTGGAGGAATAAGGTCTGGAAGGTTCTATTGGAGGAATATGGTCTGGAAGGTTCTATTGGAGGAATATGGTCTGGAAGGTTCTATTGGAGGAATATGGTCTGGAAGGTTCTATTGGAGGAATATGGTCTGGAAGGTTCTATTGGAGGAATATGGTCTGGAAGGTTCTATTGGAGGAATATGGTCTGGAAGGTTCTATTGGAGGAATATGGTCTGGAAGGTTCTATTGGAGGAATATGGTCTGGAAGGTTCTATTGGAGGAATATGGTCTGGAAGGTTCTATTGGAGGAATATGGTCTGGAAGGTTCTATTGGAGGAATATGGTCTGGAAGGTTCTATTGGAGGAATATGGTCTGGAAGGTTCTATTGGAGGAATATGGTCTGGAAGGTTCTATTGGAGGAATATGGTCTGGAAGGTTCTATTGGAGGAATATGGTCTGGAAGGTTCTATTGGAGGAATATGGTCTGGAAGGTTCTATTGGAGGAATATGGTCTGGAAGGTTCTATTGGAGGAATATGGTCTGGAAGGTTCTATTGGAGGAATATGGTCTGGAAGGTTCTATTGGAGGAATATGGTCTGGAAGGTTCTATTGGAGGAATATGGTCTGGAAGGTTCTATTGGAGGAATATGGTCTGGAAGGTTCTATTGGAGGAATATGGTCCGGAAGGTTCTATTGGAGGAATATGGTCTGGAAGGTTCTATTGGAGGAATATGGTCTGGAAGGTTCTATTGGAGGAATAAGGTCTGGAAGGTTCTATTGGAGGAATATGGTCCGGGCCACAGCCTGCCAGTGATAATGACATTGTCATGAAATACCTGAATCCCTAGTCAATTATTTTTCTCATTCTTTCTCTGCTAGATACATGACCATAGAAATGTCTTTAGAGTAAATGACCTGTTTAAACAGTACATGTAGCAGAGGGACTGGGCTGGGAGCTGGGACTGGTCTGGGACTGGGAGCTGGGACTGGTCTGGGACTGGTCTGGGACTGGGAGCTGGGACTGGTCTGGGACTGGGAGCTGGGACTGGTCTGGGACTGGGAGCTGGGACTGGTCTGGGAGCTGGGACTGGTCCGGGACTGGGAGCTGGGACTGGTCTGGGACTGGGAGCTGGGACTGGTCTGAGACTGGGGGAGCTGGGACTGGTCTGGACTGGGGGCTGGGACTGGTCTGGGACTGGGAGCTGGGACTGGTCTGGGACTGGTCTGGGGCTGGGAGGCTGGGACTGGTCTGGGACTGGGAGCTGGGACTGGTCTGGGACTGGGAGCTGGGACTGGGAGCTGGGACTGGGAGCTGGGACTGGTCTGGGACTGGGAGCTGGTCCGGGACTGGGAGCTGGGACTGGTCTGGGACTGGGACTGGGAGCTAGGACTGGGAGCTGGGACTGGTCTGGGACTGGGACTGGTCTGGGAGCTGGGACTGGTCTGGGAGCTGGGACTGGTCTGGGACTGGGAGCTGGGACTGGTCTGGGACTGGGAGCTGGGACTGGTCTGGGACTGGGAGCTGGGACTGGTCTGGGACTGCTGGGACTGGGAGCTGGGACTGGGAGCTGGGACTGGTCTGGGACTGGGACTGGGAGCTGGGACTGGTCTGGGACTGGTCTGGGACTGGGAGCTGGGACTGGTCTGGGAGCTGGGACTGGTCTGGGAGCTGGGACTGGGAGCTGGGACTGGGAGCTAGGACTGGTCTGGGACTGGGAGCTGGGACTGGTCTGGGACTGGTCTGGGACTGGGAGCTGGTCTGGGAGCTGGGACTGGTCTGGGACTGGTCTGGGACTGGGAGCTGGGACTGGTCTGGGACTGGGAGCTGGGACTGGTCTGGGACTGGGAGCTGGGACTGGTCTGGGACTGTCTGCCAGCAGCTAGGACTGGTCTGGGACTGTCTGCCAGCAGCTAGGACTGGTCTGGGACTGTCTGCCAGTGGGCTGGGAGCTCGGATTGGTCTGGGACTATCTGCCAGCAGCTAGGACTGGTCTGGGAATGGGAGCTGGGACTGGTCTGGGACTGGGAGCTGGGACTGGTCTAGGACTGGTCTGGGACTGGGAGCTCAGACTGGTCTGGGACTGTCTGCCAGCAGCTAGGACTGGTCTGGGACTATCTTCCAGCAGCTAGGACTGGTCTGGGACTGGGAGCTAGGACTGGGCTGGGACTGGGAGCTGGGACTGGTCTAGGACTGGTCTGGGACTGGGAGCTCAGACTGGTCTGGGACTGTCTGCCAGCAGCTAGGACTGGGCTGGGACTGGGAGCTCGGACTGGTCTGGGACTGGTCTGGGACTGGGAGCTCAGACTGGTCTGGGACTATCTGCCAGCAGCTAGGACTGGTCTGTCTTATGGATAAAGACAGTGATGCTGCTGTTTAGTGTTTCATTACAGATCGGGCCAGTTTCTGCAACATTTTAACGAGGAGTTAACAAGAGTATATATACCTATCGGTATGTGTAGGTAGTCTAAGCATTGTAGGTGTTTATAATGCATGTATGTTTGTATGTAAGTTTATACAGGAGTGAAATCCAACAGTAAGATATGTGGCTGATCAACAAATAATCAGTCAACATGAACCCCGCTACAGAGGACAACCAGTTGGTACACACTACTGAAGGTCAATTCTCACCTCCACCATCTCAGACCTCATGTGTCTGTTCCTGTCTCACCTCTATCATCTCAGACCTCATGTGTCTGTTCCTGTCTCACCTCTACCATCTCCACCATCTCAGACCTCCTCATGTGTCGGTTCCTGTCTCACCTCCACCATCTCAGACCTCCTCATGTGTCTGTTCCTGTCTCACCTCCACCATCTCAGACCTCCTCATGTGTCTGTTCCTGTCTCACCTCTACCATCTCAGACCTCCTCATGTGTCTGTTCCTGCCTCACCTCTACCATCTCAGACCTCCTCATGTGTCTGTTCCTGCCTCACCTCTATCATCTCAGACCTCCTCATGTGTCTGTTCCTGTCTCACCTCTATCATCTCAGACCTCCTCATGTGTCTGTTCCTGTCTCACCTCCACCATCTCAGACCTCCTCATGTGTCTGTTCCTGTCCGTGCCTACAAATAACTCACACCAGAACTACAAATCCCACCTCTCTGTTCCTGCCTCACCTGTACGATCTCCAGCATCTCAGACTTGCTGATGTATCCGTTCCCGTCCAGGTCGTACATGCTGAAGGCCCACTTCAATTTCTGCTCCAGCTTGCCCCGCGACGTGACGCTCAGAGCGATGATGAACTCCCGGAAGTCGATGGTCCCGTCCCCGTTGGCGTCGAAGGTGCGGAAGACGTGCTCTGCGAACTTGGAGGCGTCTCCGTAAGGGAAGAAGTTACCGTAGATCTTCTTAAACTCCTCCATGGAGAGGTTCCCGCTGGGGCAGTCTCTCAGGAAGCCCTTGTACCACTCCTGGATCTCATGCTCCGTGAAGTCCGTGCTCTCCAGCAGATCCTGCATCACCTCAGGGCGGAGTTTGCTGTTCTGCTTCCCCATGACTGGTGGTTACTATAGTAACAGCTGGAAGAGAGAGAGAGAGAGAGAGGGGAAACAGAAGCTGAGAAAAGGAGAGGAAGATGTCCACTAGTACTGAAGACCATGATGATAACAGCTAACAGAAAGAACTAAATGTTAGCTGTATGTTGACGGCTGTATGCTGACGGCTGTATGCTGACGGCTGTATGCTGTATGTTGACGGCTGTATGTTGACGGCTGTATGCTGACGGCTGTATGACGGCTGTATGTTGACTGTATGTTGACGGCTGTATGCTGACGGCTGTATGTTGACGGCTGTATGTTGACGGCTGTATGTTGACGGCTGTATGTTGACGGCTGTATGTTGGCGGGCTGTATGCTGACGGGCTGTATGCTGACGCTGTATGTTGACGGCTGTATGTTGACGGCTGTATGCTGACGGCTGTATGTTGACGGCTGTATGCTGACGGCTGTATGCTGACTGCTGTATGTTGACGGCTGTATGCTGACGGCTGTATGTTGACGGGCTGACGGCTGTATGCTGACGCTGGCTGTGTATGCTGACGGCTGTATGTTGACGGCTGTTGATGTATGCTGACGGCTGTATGCTGGCTGTATGTTGACGGCTGTATGCTGACTGTGATGTATGTTGACGGCTGTATGTTGACGGGCTGTATGTTGACGGCTGTATGTTGACGGGGCTGTATGTTGACGGCTGTATGGCGGCTGTATGTGTATGTTGGCGGCTGTATGTTGACGCTGTATGTTGACGGCTGTATGTTGACGGCTGTATGTTGACGGCTGTATGTTGACGGCTGTATGTTGACTGGCGGGCTGTATGTTGACGGCTGTATGTTGACGGCTGTATGTTGACGGCTGTATGTTGACGGCTGTATGCTGACGGCTGTATGCTGACTGTATGTTGACGGCTGTATGCTGACGGCTGTATGCTGACGGCTGTATGCTGACGGGCTGTATGTTGACGGCTGTATGCTGACGGCTGTATGCTGACGGCTGTATGCTGACGGCTGTATGCTGGCTGCTGACGGCTTTATGCTGACGGGCTGTATGTTGACGGCTGTATGCTGGCGGCTGTATGCTGGCGGCTGTATGTTGACGGCTGTATGTTGACGGCTGTATGCTGACGGCTGTATGTTGACGGCTGTATGCTGACGGCTGTATGTTGACGGCTGTATGTTGACGGCTGTATGTTGACGGCTGTATGCTGACGGCTGTATGCTGACGGCTGTATGCTGACGGCTGTATGCTGACGGCTGTATGCTGACGGCTGTATGTTGACGGCTGTATGTTGACGGCTGTATGCTGGACTGTATGTTGACGGCTGTATGCTGACGGCTGTATGTTGACGGCTGTATGTTGACGGCTGTATGTTGACGGCTGTATGTTGACTGTATGCTGACGGCTGTATGCTGACGGCTGTATGCGGCTGTATGCTGGCGGCTGTATGTTGAAGGCTGTATGCTGACGGCTGTATGCTGACGCTTTATGCTGGCTGTTTATGCTGACGGCTGTATGTTGAAGGCTGTATGCTGACGGCTGTATGCTGACGGCTTTATGCTGACGGCTTTATGCTGACGGCTTTATGCTGACGGCTGTATGTTGACGGCTGTATGCTGGCGGCTTTATGCTGATGCTGTTGACGGCTGTATGCTGACGGCTGTATGCTGGCACTTTATGTTGACGGCTGTATGTTGACGCTGTATGCTGACGGCTGTATGCTGACGGCTGTATGCTGACGGCTTTATGCTGACGGCTTTATGCTGACGGCTGTATGCTGACGGGCTGTATGTTGACGGCTGTATGCTGACGGCTGTATGTTGACGGCTGTATGTTGACGGCTGTATGCTGACGGCTGTATGCTGACGGCTGTATGCTGACGGCTGTATGCTGGCGGCTGTATGCTGACGGCTGTATGCTGATGTATGCTGACGGCTGTATGCTGACGGCTGTATGCTGGCGGCTGTATGCTGACGGCTGTATGTTGACTGTATGCTGGCGGCTGTATGCTGGGCTGTATGGCGGCTGTATGTTGACGGCTGTATGCTGACGGCTGTATGCTGGCGGCTGTATGCTGGACGGCTGTATGCTGACGGCTGTATGTTGACGGCTGTATGCTGACGGCTGTATGTTGACGGCTGTATGCTGACGGCTGTATGTTGACGGCTGTATGCTGACGGCTGTATGTTGACTGCTGTATGTTGACGGCTGTATGCTGACGGCTGTATGTTGACGGCTGTATGCTGACGGCTGTATGTTGATGGCTGTACAGAGAAATTAGAAATGCACATCCTACATGACACAGGAAAAGAAAAAGGCCCCAAAACGTATGTTTGGTTGTTTGCATATCACAGAAAGCATCATTAGAAGACTACTTAGTTATCAGAGCAGCAAAGTAAGCAGACAGAACAGTATCTCTCTACTGCTATGCAACCAAACCGCCTGGGGTACCTTCTAAGGTACCCTTCACTGTGGAACGAGGGAGAAGTGGACTTCACTGTGCCCAGGAGTCTTCACATGCTCAATGTAACCAAACATATTGTTCTGTCTGGAGTGATGGAATATTCCATGCAGACAGACAGACAGACAGACAGACAGACAGACAGACACTACTGAACGTAAGGCTGTAGAAAACACCTGGAGACAGACACTACTGAACCTACGGCTGTAGGAAACACCTGGAGACAGACACTACTGAACCTACGGCTGTAGAAAACACCTGGAGACAGACACTACTGAACCTATGGCTGTAGAAAACACCTGGAGACAGACACTACTGAACCTACGGCTGTAGAAAACACCTGGAGACAGACACTACTGAACCTACGGCTGTAGAAAACACCTGGAGACAGACACTACTGAACGCTAGCTTGCCTAGAGAATACACTGAGTGGACTTGATAAAGGTGCTGTGATACTACAGAACTATAACAGTTGACAGATCGATGAGTCATACTACAGAACTATAACAGAGCGATGAGTCATACTACAGAACTATAACAGATCGATGAGTCATACTACAGAACTATAACAGATCAATGAGTCATACTACAGAACTATAACAGAGCGATGAGTCATACTACAGAACTATAACAGAGCGATGAGTCATACTACAGAACTATAACAGATCGATGAGTCATACTACAGAACTATAACAGTTGACAGATCGATGAGTCATACTACAGAACTATAACAGTTGACAGATCGATGAGTCATACTACAGAACTATAACAGATCGATGAGGTCATACTACAGAACTATAACAGATCGATGAGTCATACTACAGAACTATAACAGTTGACAGATCGATGAGTCATACTACAGAACTATAACAGATCGATGAGTCATACTACAGAACTATAACAGATCGATGAGTCATACTACAGAACTATAACAGAGCGATGAGTCATACTACAGGACTATAACAGTTGACAGAGCGATGAGTCATACTACAGAACTATAACAGATCGATGAGTCATACTACAGAACTATAACAGTTGACAGATCGATGAGTCATACTACAGAACTATAACAGTTGACAGATCGATGAGTCATACTACAGAACTATAACAGAGCGATGAGTAATATAATAGAACTATAACAGTTGACAGATCGATGAGTCATACTACAGAAATATAACAGTTGACAGATCGATGAGTCATACTACAGAACTATAACAGAGCGATGAGTCATACTACAGAACTATAACAGATCGATGAGTCATACTACAGAACTATAACAGATCGATGAGTCATACTACAGAACTATAACAGATCGATGAGTCATACTACAGAACTATAACAGATCGATGAGTCATACTACAGAACTATAACAGTTGACAGATCGATGAGTCATACTACAGAACTATAACAGATCGATGAGTCATACTACAGAACTATAACAGTTGACAGATCGATGAGTCATACTACAGAACTATAACAGATCGATGAGTCATACTACAGAACTATAACAGTTGACAGAGCGATGAGTCATACTACAGAACTATAACAGAGCGATGAGTCATACTACAGAACTATAACAGATCGATGAGTCATACTACAGAACTATAACAGATCGATGAGTCATACTACAGAACTATAACAGTTGACAGAGTCATACTACAGAACGATGAGTCATACTACAGAACTATAACAGACAGATCGATGAGTCATACTACAGAACTATAACAGAGCGATGAGTCATACTACAGAACTATAACAGATGACAGAGATCTATAACAGATGAGTCATACTACAGAACTATAACAGTTGACAGATCGATGAGTCATACTACAGAACTATAACAGATGACAGAGCGATGAGTCATACTACAGAACTATAACAGATCGATGAGTCATACTACAGAACTATAACAGATCGATACTACAGAACTATAACAGTCATACTACAGAACTATAACAGTTGACAGATCGATGAGTCATACTACAGAACTATAACAGAAGATCGATGAGTCATACTACAGAACTATAACAGATCGATGAGTCATACTACAGAACTATAACAGATCGATGAGTCATACTACAGAACTATAACAGTTCAGATGAGTCATACTACAGAACTATAACAGACAGATCGATGAGTCATACTACAGAACTATAACAGATGACGATGATGAGTCATACTACAGAACTATAACAGATCGATGAGTCATACTACAGAACTATAACAGATCGATGAGTCATACTACAGAACTATAACAGACAGATCGATGAGTCATACTACAGAACTATAACAGATCGATGAGTCATACTACAGAACTATAACAGAGCGATGAGTCATACTACAGAACTATAACAGAGCGATGAGTCATACTACAGAACTATAACAGATTGAGTCAGAACTATAACAGATGAGTCATACTACAGAACTATAACAGATCAGCTCTATGAGTCATACTACAGAACTATAACAGTTGACAGAGCGATGAGTCATACTACAGAACTATAACAGATCGATGAGTCATACTACAGAACTCAGTACTAGTCATACTACAGAACTATAACAGATCGATGAGGCCTTACAGATGATCGATGAGTCATACTACAGAACTATAACAGACAGAGCGATGAGTCATACTACAGAACTATAACAGATCGATGAGTCATACTACAGAACTATAACAGACAGATCGATGAGTCATACTACAGAACTATAACAGTTGAACGATGAGTCATACTAGAACTATAACAGACATGAGTCATACTACAGAACTATAACAGAGCGATGAGTCATACTACAGAACTATAACAGAGCGATGAGTCATACTACAGAACTATAACAGATCGATGAGTCATACTACAGAACTATAACAGAGAAGAACTATAACAGATGAGAGTCATACTACTAGAACTATAACAGAACTATAACAGATCGATGAGGCCTTACATACAGAACTATAACAGATCTATGAGTCATACTACAGAACTATAACAGCTGGCGATGAGTCATACTACAGAACTATAACAGACAACTATAACAGAGATGAGTCATACTACAGAACTATAACAGTTGACAGAGCTGAGTCATACTACAGAGAGAGCGATGAGTCATACTACAGAACTATAAGACAGAGCGATGAGTCATACTACAGAACTATAACAGTCATACTACAGAACTGACAGATCGATGAGTCATACTACAGAACTATAACAGTTGACAGAACTATAACAGATCGATGAGTCATACTACAGAACAGCTAACAGTTGACAGATCGATGAGTCATACTACAGAACTATAACAGACAGAGCGATGAGTCATACTACAGAACTATAACAGTTGACAGATCGATGAGTCATACTACAGAACTATAACAGTTGACAGAGCGATGAGTCATACTACAGAACTATAACAGACAGATCGATGAGTCATACTACAGAACTATAACAGATCGATGAGTCATACTACAGAACTATAACAGTTGACAGAGCGATGAGTCATACTACAGAACTATAACAGAGCGATGAGTCATACTACAGAACTATAACAGATCGATGAGTCATACTACAGAACTATAACAGATCGATGAGTCATACTACAGAACTATAACAGATCGATGAGTCATACTACAGAACTATAAGGGAGTCATACTACAGAACTATAACAGATCGATGAGTCATACTACAGAACTATAACAGTTGACAGATCGATGAGTCATACTACAGAACTATAACAGAGCGATGTCATACTACAGAACTATAACAGATCGATGAGTCATACTACAGAACTATAACAGATCGATGAGTCATACTACAGAACTATAACAGAGCGATGAGTCATACTACAGAACTATAACAGATCGATGAGTCATACTACAGAACTATAACAGACAGATGAGTCATACTACAGAACTATAACAGATCGATGAGTCATACTACAGAACTGTAACAGTTGACAGATCGATGAGTCATAAGTCACCACTAAAAGCTACCTGGCTCCTTCCTCGTCATGATGAGACAAGAGAAGTAAATTCACAAAATCCACCACTTCAGCGGAAGACACCACTTCATAAAACTCAACTTCACAAAGCTCATAAGTCATTTACCGCTCAAGAGAAACAAGACACACTAAGTTCAGCACCAAACCCAACTTCATCAAGTTCATAAGGGGTTTCCGGATGGAGGCCTCTAAGAGAAGGGCTGGTGGTAGAGCGTCTAGGCGTCTACTATGTACCAGACAGAGCTGAGGCCTTACACAGTACAGCTCTAGAGAAGGGCTGGTAGAGCGTCTACTATGTACCAGACAGAGCTGAGGCCTTACACAGTACAGCTCTAGAGAAGGGCTGGTAGAGCGTCTACTATGTAGACAGAGCTGAGGCCTTACACAGTACAGCTCTAGAGAAGGGCTGGTAGAGCGTCTACTATGTACCAGACAGAGATGAGGCCTTACACAGTGCAGCTCTAGAGAAGGGCTGGTAGAACGTCTACTATGTACCAGACAGAGATGAGGCCTTACACAGTACAGCTCTAGAGAAGGGCTGGTAGAACGTCTACTATGTACCAGACAGAGATGAGGCCTTACACAGTGCAGCTCTAGAGAAGGGCTGGTAGAGTGTCTACTATGTACCAGACAGAGCTGAGGCCTTACACAGTGCAGCTCTAGAGAAGGGCTGGTAGAGCGTCTACTATGTACCAGACAGAGCTGAGGCCTTACACAGTACAGCTCTAAGAGAAGGGCTGGTAGAACGTCTACTATGTACCAGACAGAGCTGAGGCCTTACACAGTACAGCTCTAGAGAAGGGCTGGTAGAGCGTCTACTATGTACCAGACAGAGCTGAGGCCTTACACAGTACAGCTCTAGAGAAGGGCTGGTAGAGCGTCTAAGCTGAGGCCTTACACAGTACAGCTCTAAGAGAAGGGCTGGTAGAACGTCTACTATGTACCAGACTGAGCTGAGGCCTTACACAGTACAGCTCTAGAGAAGGGCTGGTAGAACGTCTACTATGTACCAGACAGAGCTGAGGCCTTACACAGTACAGCTCTAGAGAAGGGCTGGTAGAGCGTCTACTAATCTCTCCACCTCCCCTAGAGAGAGACAGGACACCTGTTAGGATCTCTCCACCTCCCCTAGAGAGAGACAGGACACTCAGCATTCTGGAGACCTTTACACTGCCCGCCTGGTTCTCTCAGTAGTTGCCATGGAAACCTCCAGCACAGACTAGAGACCATTGATAAGCTGTAAAAACACCATGAGCGAGAGAGAGGGGAGATGGAGGGAGGAAAAATGGAGAGAAGGGAGGGAGGAGATATGGAAGGAGGGGGTATGGAAGGAGAAAGGAGGGAGGAAGGAGATATGGAGGGAGGGGGTATGGAAGGAGATATGGAGGGAACGGAGGAGGGAGGAAGGAGATATGTAGGGAACGGAGGAGATATGGAGGGAACGGAGGAGGGAGGGAGGAGATATGGAGGGAGGGGGTATGGAAGGAGAAAGGAGGGAGGAAGGAGATATGGAGGGAGGGGGTATGGAAGGAGGAGGGAGGGAGGAAGGAGATATGGAGGGAACGGAGGAGATCTGGAGGGAGGAAGGAGATATGGAGGGAGGAAGGAGATATGGAGGGAGGAAGGAGATATGGAGGGAGGAGGAGATCTGGAGGGAGGAAGGAGATATGGAGGGAGGAAGGAGATATGGAGGGAACGGAGGAGATCTGGAGGGAGGAAGGAGAAAGGAGGGAGGAAGGAGATATGTAGGGAACGGAGGAGATCTGGAGGGAGGAAGGAGATATGGAGGGAACGGAGGAGATATGGAGGGAGGAAGGAGATATGGAGGAGGAACGAAGGAGGGAGGAAGGAGATATGGAGGGAGGAGGAGATCTGGAGGGAGGAAGGAGAGGAGGATATGGAGGATATGGAGGGAACGGAGGAGATCTGGAGGAAGGAGATATGGAGGGAGGAAGGAGATATGGAGGGAGGGGAGGAGATCTGGAGGGAGGAGGAGGAGATATGGAGGGAGGAAGGAGATATGGAGGGAACGGAGGAGATCTGGAGGGAGGAAGGAGATATGGAGGGAGGAGATATGGAGGATATGGAGGGAGGAAGGAGATATGGAGGAGGAGGAGATATGGAGGGAGGAGGATATGGAGGAGGAGATATGGAGGGAGGAGGAGATATGGAGGGAGGAAGGAGATATGGAGGAGGGAGGAAGGAGATATGGAGGGAGGAAGGAGATATGTAGGAAGGAGATCTGGAGGGAGGAAGGAGATATGGAGGGAGGGGGTATGGAAGGAGAAAGGAGGGAGGAAGGAGATATGGAGGGGGAAGGAGATATGGAGGGAGGAAGGAGATATGAGGGAACGGAGGAGATCTGGAGGGAGGAAGGAGATATGGAGGGAGGGGGTATGGAAGGAGAAAGGAGGGAGGAAGGAGATATGGAGGGAGGAATATGGAAGGAGAAAGGAGGGAGGAAGGAGATATGGAGGGAGGGGGAGGAAGGAGATAGGAGGGAGGAAGGAGATATGGAGGGAGGAAGGAGATATGGAGGAAGGAGGAGATCTGGAGGGAGGAAGGAGATATGGAGGGAGGGGGGTATGGAAGGAGAAAGGAGGGAGGAAGGAGATATGGAGGGAGGGGATATGGAAGGAGATATGGAGGGAAAGGAGATAAGGAGATATGGAGGGAGGAAGGAGATATGGAGGGAGGAAGGAGATATGGAGGAGGAAGGAGATCTGGAGGGAGGGGGTACGGAAGGAGAAAGGAGGGAGGAAGGAGATATGGAGGGAGGAAGGAGAAAGGAGGGAGGAAGGAGATATGGAGGGAGGGGAGATATGGAAGGAGGAAGGAGGGAGGGAGGAAGGAGATATGGAGGGAGGGGGTATGGAAGGAGAAAGGAGGGAGGAAGGAGATATGGAGGGAACAGAGGAGATATGGAGGGAGGGGGTATGGAAGGAGAAAGGAGGGAGGAAGGAGATATGGAGGGAACAGAGGAGATATGGAGGGAGGGGGTATGGAAGGAGAAAGGAGGGAGGAAGGAGATATGGAGGGAACAGAGGAGATATGGGGGGGTAGGAAGGAGATAGAGGGAGGAAGGAATATAGAGGAACGGAGGGGAGAAGGAGATATAGAGGAGGAGGAGATAGGAGTACTCCCTTAAATTTCCTCGAGGGTGACTCACTGATGAACTGAGAGAGTGAGGGCTGGTGGTTAGTGGAGTGTGTGTGTGATTGAGCTGAGAGAGTGAGGGGGGAGAAGAGTGAGGGCTGGTGGTTAGTGGGGTGTGTGTGTGTGTGTGTGTGTGTGTGTGTGTGTGTGTGTGTGTGTGTGTGTGTGTGCGTGATTGACCTGAGAGAGTGAGGGGAGAAGAGTGAGGGCTGGTGGTTAGTGGGGTGTGTGTGTGTGTGTGTGTGTGTGTGTGTGTTTGACCTGAGAGAGTGAGGGGAGAAGAGTGAGGGCTGGTGGTTAGTGGAGTGTGTGTGTGTGTGTGTGTGTGTGTTTGACCTGAGAGAGTGAGGGGAGAAGAGTGAGGGCTGGTGGTTAGTGGGGTGTGTGTATGTGTGTGTGTGTGTGCGTGATTGACCTGAGAGAGTGAGGGGAGAAGAGTGAGGGCTGGTGGTTAGTGGGGTGTGTGTGATTGACCTGAGAGAGAGGGTGGAGAAGAGTGAGGGCTGGTGGTTAGTGGAGTGTGTGTGTGTGTGTGTGTGTGTGTGTGTGTGTGTGAGTGGGATGTCTGGAGCAGCAGAAACCTTCTGTAAGCTAGATGCCCTCAATCTCACTCAAATCATCAAGGAACCCACCAGGTACAACCCTAACTCTGTAAACAAGGGCACCCTCATAGACGTCATCCTGACCAACTGGCCCTCCAAATACACCTCCGCTGTCTTCAACCAGGATCTCAGCGATCACTGCCTCATTGCCTGTATCCGCCACGGAGCCGCAGTCAAACGACCACCCCTCATCACTGTCAAACGCTCCCTAAAACACTTCTGTGAGCTGGCCTTTCTAATCGACCTGGCCCGGGTATCCTGGAAGGACATTGACCTCATCCCGTCAGTTGAGGATGCCTGGTCATTCTTTAAAAGTAACTTCCTCACCATTTTAGATAAGCATGCTCCGTTCAAAAAATGCAGAACCAAGAACAGATACAGCCCTTGGTTCACTCCAGACCTGACTGCCCTCGACCAGCACAAAAACATCCTGTGGCGGACTGCAATAGCATCGAATAGCCCCCGTGATATGCAACTGTTCAGGGAAGTCAGGAACCAATACACGCAGTCAGTCAGGAAAGCTAAGGCCAGCTTCTTCAGGCAGAAGTTTGCATCCTGTAGCTCCAACTCCAAAAGTTCTGGGACACTGTGAAGTCCATGGAGAACAAGAGCACCTCCTCCCAGCTGCCCACTGCACTGAGGCTAGGTAACACGGTCTCCACCGATAAATCCACGATTATCGAAAGCTTCAATAAGCACTTCTCAACGGCTGGCCATGCCTTCCGCCTGGCTACTCCAACCTCGGCCAACAGCTCCGCCCCCGCAGCTCCTCGCCCAAGCCTCTCCAGGTTCTCCTTTACCCAAATCCAGATAGCAGATGTTCTGAAAGAGCTGCAAAACCTAGACCCGTACAAATCAGCTGGGCTTGACAATCTGGACCCTCTATTTCTGAAACTATCTGCCGCCATTGTCGCAACCCCTATTACCAGCCTGTTCAACCTCTCTTTCATATCGTCTGAGATCCCCAAGGATTGGAAAGCTGCCGCAGTCATCCCCCTCTTCAAAGGCGGAGACACCCTGGACCCAAACTGCTATAGACCTATATCCATCCTGCCCTGCCTATCTAAGGTCTTCGAAAGCCAAGTCAACAAACAGGTCACTGACCATCTCGAATCCCACCGTACCTTCTCCGCTGTGCAATCTGGTTTCCGAGCCGGTCACGGGTGCACCTCAGCCACGCTCAAGGTACTAAACGATATCATAACCGCCATCGATAAAAGACAGTACTGTGCAGCCGTCTTCATCGACCTCGCCAAGGCTTTCGACTCTGTCAATCACCATATTCTTATCGGCAGACTCAATAGCCTCGGTTTCTCGGATGACTGCCTTGCCTGGTTCACCAATTACTTTGCAGACAGAGTTCAGTGTGTCAAATCGGAGGGCATGCTGTCCGGTCCTCTGGCAGTCTCTATGGGGTGCCACAGGGTTCAATTCTCGGGCCGACTCTTTTCTCTGTATATATCAATGATGTTGCTCTTGCTGCGGGCGATTCCCTGATCCACCTCTACGCAGACGACACCATTCTATATACTTTCGGCCCGTCATTGGACACTGTGCTATCTAACCTCCAAACGAGCTTCAATGCCATACAGCACTCCTTCCGTGGCCTCCAACTGCTCTTAAACGCGAGTAAAACCAAATGCATGCTTTTCAACCGATCGCTGCCTGCACCCGCACGCCCGACTAGCATCACCACCCTGGATGGTTCCGACCTTGAATATGTGGACATCTATAAGTACCTAGGTGTCTGGCTAGACTGCAAACTCTCCTTCCAGACTCACATCAAACATCTCCAATCGAAAATCAAATCAAGAGTCGGCTTTCTATTCCGCAACAAAGCCTCCTTCACTCACGCCGCCAAGCTTACCCTAGTAAAACTGACTACCGATCCTCGATTTCGGCGATGTCATCTACAAAATGGCTTCCAACACTCTTCTCAGCAAACTGGATGCAGTCTATCACAGTGCCATCCGTTTTGTCACCAAAGCACCTTATACCACCCACCACTGCGACTTGTATGCTCTAGTCGGCTGGCCCTCGCTACATATTCGTCGCCAGACCCACTGGCTCCAGGTCATCTATAAGTCCATGCTAGGTAAAGCTCCGCCTTATCTCAGTTCACTGGTCACGATGGCAACACCCATCCGTAGCACACGCTCCAGCAGGTGTATCTCACTGATCATCCCTAAAGCCAACACCTCATTTGGCCGCCTTTCGTTCCAGTACTCTGCTGCCTGTGACTGGAATGAACTGCAAAAATCGCTGAAGTTGGAGACTTTTATCTCCCTCACCAACTTCAAACATCAGCTATCCGAGCAGCTAACCGATCGCTGCAGCTGTACATAGTCTATTGGTAAATAGCCCACCCATTTTCACCTACCTCATTCCCATACTGTTTTTATACTGTTTTTTTATTTATTTATTTACTTTTCTGCTCTTTTGCACACCAATATCTCTACCTGTACATGACCATCTGATCATTTATCACCCCAGTGTTAATCTGCAAAATTGTATTATTCGCCTACCTCCTCATGCCTTTTGCACACATTGTATATAGACTGCCCATTTTTTTTTTCTTTTTCTACTGTGTTATTGACTTGTTAATTGTTTACTCCATTTGTAACTCTGTGTTGTCTGTTCACACTGCTATGCTTTATCTTGGCCAGGTCGCAGTTGCAAATGAGAACTTGTTCTCAACTAGCCTACCTGGTTAAATAAAGGTGAAATAAAAAAATAAAATAAAAAGTAACATGCTATCCTAGCTGCTCCCACTCCTGTTTCATTTTGACTGGCCTTCCCTTGAGAGTAGCAGCTAGCTGGCTAAAAACATGGCAAGCTAGCTGGCTTTAGCCTGGCTAAAAACATGGCAAGCTAGCTGGCTTTAGCCTGGCTAAAAACATGGCAAGCTAGCTGGCTTTAGCCTGGCTAAAAACATGGCAAGCTAGCTGGCTTCAGCCTGGCTAAAAACATGGCAAGCTAGCTGGCTTTAGCCTGGCTAAAAACATGGCAAGCTAGCTGGCTTCAGCCTGGCTAAAAACATGGCAAGCTAGCTGGCTTCAGCCTGGCTAAAAACATGGCAAGCTAGCTGGCTTCAGCCTGGCTAAAAACATGGCAAGCTAGCTGGCTTCAGCCTGGCTAAAAACATGGCAAGCTAGCTGGTTTTAGCCTGGCTAAAAACATGGCAAGCTAGCTGGTTTTAGCCTGGCTAAAAACATGGCAAGCTAGCTGGTTTTAGCCTGGTTAAAAACATGGCAAGCTAGCTGGTTTTAGCCTGGTTAAAAACATGGCAAGCTAGCTGGTTTTAGCCTGGTTAAAAACATGGCAAGCTAGCTGGTTTTAGCCTGGCTAAAAACATGGCAAGCTAGCTGGCTTTAGCCTGGCTAAAAACATGGCAAGCTAGCTGGCTTTAGCCTGGCTAAAAACATGGCAAGCTAGCTGGCTTTAGCCTGGCTAAAAACATGGCAAGCTAGCTGGTTTTAGCCTGGCTAAAAACATGGCAAGCTAGCTGGTTTTAGCCTGGCTAAAAACATGGCAAGCTGGCTGGTTTTAGCCTGGTTAAAAACATGGCAAGCTAGCTGGTTTTAGCCTGGTTAAAACATGGCAAGCTAGCTGGTTTTAGCCTGGCTAAAAACATGGCAAGCTAGCTGGTTTTAGCCTGGTTAAAAACATGGCAAGCTAGCTGGTTTTAGCCTGGCTAAAAACATGGCAAGCTAGCTGGTTTTAGCCTGGTTAAAAACATGGCAAGCTAGCTGGTTTTAGCCTGGTTAAAAACATGGCAAGCTAGCTGGTTTTAGCCTGGCTAAAAACATGGCAAGCTAGCTGGCTTTAGCCTGGCTAAAAACATGGCAAGCTAGCTGGTTTTAGCCTGGCTAAAAACATGGCAAGCTAGCTGGTTTTAGCCTGGTTAAAAACATGGCAAGCTAGCTGGTTTTAGCCTGGCTAAAAACATGGCAAGCTAGCTGGTTTTAGCCTGGCTAAAAACATGGCAAGCTAGCTGGCTTTAGCCTGGCTAAAAACATGGCAGGCTAGCTGGCTTTAGCCTGGCTAAAAACATGGAGGGCTAGCTGGCTTTAGCCTGGCTAAAAACATGGCAAGCTAGCTGGCTTTAGCCTGGCTAAAAACATGGCAAGCTAGCTGGCTTCAGCCTGGCTAAAAGGACAGCCTATAGATCACATGAAGGACCCAAGCCACAACACTGCCTCCACAGCTGAGGAGAGGATGACACAGGGGTCAACATGTCCAGGTAGGAAACAGCACGGGGACAACAGCACGGTGACAACAGCCCGGTGACAACAGCACGGTGACAACAGCACGGTGACAACAGCACGGTGACAACAGCACGGTGACATCACCACAACACGTAGACCGGCTACAACACGTAGACCGGCTACAACACGTAGACCGGCTACAACACGTTGACGTTTTGGACATGGACAGTAAGACACCTCATATTTCCAGCTTAGAGGAGTGAAATCAATTGAGACAACAAAGCTCCAGACCCCCACACACCTCCCCTACTACGACAGCTGCTCTGTGGGGGACTGCTCCCCCTCTCGACAGCTGCTCTGTGGGGAATGGACTGGGAGACCCTCTATTTCGACAGCTGCTCTGTGGGGAATGATCTGCTCCCCCAACTAACAGCTGCTCTGTGGGGAATGATCTGCTCCCCCCTCTACGACAGCTGCTCTGTGGGGAATGACCTGCTGAAGCTGCCCCCTGAGGACAGCTGCTCTGTGGGGAATGACCTGCTCCCCCCCAACAAAAGCAGCTCTGTGGGGAATGACCTGGGTTTCTCCCCCTCTCCTCTGTGGGGAATGCCTAAACCAGCTGCTCTGTGGGGAATGACCTGACAGCTGCTCCCCTCCCCCCTCTCGACAGCTGACAGCTGCTCTGTGGGGAAATGACCTGCTCCCCTCCCCCTCTCGACAGCTGCTCTGTGGGGGAATGGACAGCTGCTCTGTGGGGAATGACCCCCCCCTCCCCCTCTACGACTGCTGCTCTGTGGGGGAATGACCTGCTCCCCCTCCCCTACTACGACCTGCTCCCCCCTACTACGACAGCTGCTCTGTGGGGAATGACCTGCTTGTGGGGAATCTCTTCCCCTACTACGACAGCTGCTCTGTGGGGGAATGGGGCCCCCTCTCGACCTGCCCTGTGGGGAATGACCTCTGTACTACGACAGCTGCTCTGCTGGGGGGAATGTCCTGCTCCCTTAAGACTCAGAAATAACCGGATGTATCTGGTTTTCAGGGACGGTCTCTTCAGCTTCCGTTTCCCTGACAACCAGATGTGGGGACTCCGCTCAGGGGTTTCTGTTATGCCACTCTGGGATAAGCTGTAAACACTCACATATGAAGATGGACGGAGGAGGAGAGGGAGGAGGAAGAGGGACGAGAGGGAGGAGGAAGAAGAGGAGGAGAGGGAGGACGAAGAGGAGGAGAGGGAGGATGTGGGGACTCTGCTCAGGGGTTTCTGTTATGCCACTCTGGGATAAGCTGTAAACACTCACATAGAAGATGAAGAGGAGGAGAGGGAGGAGGAAGAGGAGGAGAGGGAGGATGAAGAGGAGGAGAGGGAGGAGGATGAGGAGGAGAGGGAGGATGAAGAGGAGGAGAGGGAGGACGAAGAGGAGGAGAGGGAGGAGGAAGAGGAGGAGAGGGAGGACGAAGAGGAGGAGAGGGAGGATGAAGAGGAGGAGAGGGAGGACGAAGAGGAGGAGAGGGAGGACGAAGAGGAGGAGAGGGAGGACGAAGAGGAGGGAGGAAGAGGAGGAGAGGGAGGAGGAAGAGGAGGAGAGGGAGGACGAAGAGGAGGAGAGGGAGGAGAGGAAGGGAGGAGGAGAGGGAGGACGAAGAGGAGGAGAGGGAGGAGGAAGAGGAGGAGAGGGAGGACGAAGAGGAGGAGAGGGGAGGAGGAAGAGGAGGAGGAGAAGAGGACGAAGAGGAGAGGAGGAGGAAGAGAGGAGGAGAGGGAGGACGAAGAGGAGGAGAGGGAGGATGAAGAGGAGGAGGGGAGGACGAAGAGGGAGGAGAGGGAGGACGAAGAGGAGGAGAGGGAGGAGGAAGAAGATGAAGAGGAGAGGGAGGACGAAGAGGAGGAGAGGGAGGAGGAAGAGGAGGAGGAGGGAGGAGGAAGGGGAGGAGAGGGAGGACGAAGAGGAGGAGAGGGAGGACGAAGAGGAGGAGAGGGAGGACGAAGAGGAGGAGAGGGAGGAGGAAGAGGAGGAGAGGGAAAAGGACGAAGAGGAGAGAGGGAGGATGAAGAGGAGGAGAGGGAGGACGAAGAGGAGGAGAGGGAGGAGGAAGAAGGAGGAGAGGGAGGAGGAGGAGGAGAGGGAGGAGAAGAGGAGGAGAGGGAGGGACGAAGAGGGAGGAGAGGGAGGACGAAGAGGAGGAGAGGGAGGACGAGGAGGAGGAGAGAAGGAGGAGAGGAGGAGGAGGAGAGGGAGGAGGAGAAAGAGGAGGAAGAGGACTGAAACCCTGCCTAAACCACCCTGCCTAAGGACCCTGCCTAAGGAGAGGGAGTAGGAGAACCCAGGAGAGGAACCCAGGGAGTAGGAGAGGGAGTAGGAGAGGGAGGACAACCTAGAAGAGGAGGAATCCAGGAGGAAGGGGCCTAGAGGGAAGAAAAGGACCCTGCCTAAAGTAGGAGAGGGAGGAGGGAGCAAGACACTGTAACCCAGGCCCCACCCTGCCTAAACCACCCTGCCTAACCCACCCTGCCTAAACCACCCTGCCTAACCCACCCTGCCTGCCTAAACCACCTAAACAACTGTATTACAGACTACTGTACCCCAAAACCCTGCCTAACCCACCCTGCCTAAACCACCCTGCCTAAACCACCCTGCCTAACCCAAACCCTGCCTAACCCCACCCTGCCTGAACCCACCCTGCCTAAAACCACCCTGCCAACTAACCTGAAACCCTGCCTAAACCACCCTGCCTAAACCAGTGTTTAAAAGGAGTCACCCTGTTTAAAGAGTCAACTAACTAACCTGAAACAGTGTTTAAAAACCAACAACTGCCAGTGTTTAACAACCTACCCTGCCTGAATCAGTGTTTAAAAGGAGAACACCCTGCCTAAATCTGAACAGTGTTTAAAAGGAGAAAGGAGTCACAGACTACAGTGTTTAAAAGGAGTCCCCAAAAAGGAGTCAACAACTAGAGGATCTGAATCAGTGTTTAAACAACAACCTGAATCAGTGTTTAAAAGGAAACAACTAGAGGAGTCAAAAAGGAGTCAACAACTAGAGGATCTGAATCAGTGTTTAAAAGGAGAAAGGATCAACAACTAGAGGATCTGAATCAGTGTTTAAAAAGGAGTCAACAACTAGATCTGAATCAAAAAGGAGTCAGGAGTCAACTAGAGGATCTGAATCAGTGTTTAAAAGGAGAAAGGAGTCAACAACTAGAGGATCTGAATCAGTGTTTAAAAGGAGAAAGAGTCAACAACTAGAGGATCTGAATCAGTGTTTAAAAGGAGAAAGGAAAAGGAGTCAACAACTAGAGGATCTGAATCAGTGTTTAAAAGGAGAAAGGAGTCAACAACTAGAGGATCTGAATCAGTGTTTAAAAGGAGTCAACAACTAGAGGATCTGAATCAGTGTTTAAAAGGAGTCAACAACTAGAGGATCTGAATCAGTGTTTAAAAGGAGTCAACAACTCTGAATCAGTGTTTAAAAGGATCAACAACTAGAATCAATCAGTGTTTAAAAGGAGTCAACAACTAGAGGATCTGAATCAGTGTTTAAAAGGAGAAAGGAGTCAACAACTAGAGGATCTGAATCAGTGTTTAAAAGGAGAAAGGAGTCAACAACTAGAGGATCTGAATCAGTGTTTAAAAGGAGAAAGGAGTCAACAACTAGAGGATCTGAATCAGTGTTTAAAAGGAGAAAGGAGTCAACAACTGAATCAGTGTTTAAAAGGAGAAAGGAGTCTGAATCAGTGTGTTTAAAGTGTTTAAAAGGAGTCAACAACTAGAGGATCTGAATCAGTGTTTAAAAGGAGAAAGGAGTCAACAACTAGAGGATCTGAATCAGTGTTTAAAAATCAGTGAAAAGTCAAAGGAGTCAACTAGAGGATCTGAATCAGTGTTTAAAAGGAGAAAGAGTCAACAACTAGAGGATCTGAATCAGTGTTTAAAAGGAGAAAGGAGTCAACAACTAGAGGATCTGAATCAGTGTTTAAAAGGAGAAAGGAGTCAACAACTCTGAATCAGTGTTTAAAAGGATCAACAACTGAATCTGAATCAGTGTTTAAAAGGAGAAAGGAGTCAACAACTAGAGGCTCTGAATCAGTGTTTAAAAGGAGTCAACAACTAGAGGATCTGAATCAGTGTTTAAAAGGAGTCAACAACTAGAGGATCTGAATCTGAGTGTTTAAAAGGAGAAAGGAGTCAACAACTAGAGGAATCTGAATCAGTGTTTAAAAGGAGAAAGGGAGTCAACAACTAGAGGATCTGAATCAGTGTTTAAAAGGAGAAAGGAGTCAACAACTAGAGGATCTGAATCAGTGTTTAAAAGGAGAAAGGAGTTTAAAAGGAGAAAGGAGTCAACAACTAGAGGATCTGAATCAGTGTTTAAAAGAAAGAGTCAACAACTAGAGGATCTGAATCAGTGTTTAAAAGGAGTCAACAACTAGAGGCTCTGAATCAGTGTTTAAAAGGAGTCAACAACTAGAGGATCTGAATCAGTGTTTGAAGGAGAAATGATTCTGCTACAGGTTCTAACGGTTTGACGCCTCTCCTAGAACAGCTTCTGCTCGATGAGCCTGCTTTGACAGGTTCTGCTTACAGGTTCTAACGGTTTGACGCCTCTCCTAGAACAGCTTCTGCTTGAGCCTGCTTACAGGTTCTAACGGTTTGACTCCTAGAACAGCTTCTGCTCGATGAGCCTGCTTACAGGTTCTAACGGTTTGACGCCTCTCCTAGAACAGCTTCTGCTCGATGAGCCTGCTTACAGGTTCTAACGGCGTTCCGTTCAGCCGTGTCTTTAAAAAAAGAGGAGCCTGCCTGCTCCTTCAGAACAGCTCACGTTGAGCCTGCTTACAGGTTCTAACGGCAACAGACTCTCCTAGAACAGCTTCTGCTCGATGAGCCTGTTTAAACAACCAGCCTGAATCAGTTATTGATACAGAAGATGAGGAACAACGATCAAATCAAATGAGAAAAGACAAAAAAAATCTCAAAAGAGAAAAGACATTTTCTCCTCAACGAATCATCCAAACTAAAACTAAAAACCTCAACAACGTCGTCGTTGGATTACAGACAGATTAGACCACAAGGTATTTGTTGACCAAAGTAGCTATTTCTGTAGAGTAAAGAGCAACAGTTTGGCAGGAGGTTCTGTACCAGTCCTGGGTCAAATACACGTGTTACCACCTTCAAAATACTCCGAGGTACCCACCCCCCCCCCTCTCCTCACATGCAGGGTGGGGAGATTCAGCACCTTTTGGGTCGGTACCAGGTACCATATTCAAATCACTGTACTGGTCAGACTAGTGGCTGCATCATGTAGGAGGAGGTCAGTGTGTTTGGAGGAGCCCCTGCAGTCTACAGGAGGGCTGGGGGGCTGGAGGAGCCTCTGCAGTCTACAGGAGGGCTGGGGGGCTGGAGGAGCCTCTGCAGTCTACAGGAGGGGGGGCTGCAGGAGCCTCTGCAGTCTACAGGAGGGCTGGGGGGCTGGAGGAGCCTCTGCAGTCTACTGCTTACAGGAGGAGGGAACAGCTGGAGGAGCCTCTGCAGTCTACAGGAGGGGGCTGGAGGAGCCTCTGCAGTCTACAGGAGGGCTGGGGGGCTGGAGGAGCCTCTGCAGTCTACAGGAGGGCTGGGGGGCTGGAGGAGCCTCTGCAGTCTACAGGAGGGCTGGGGGGCTGGAGGAGCCTCTGCAGTCTACAGGAGGGCTGGGGGGCTGGAGGAGCCTCTGCAGTCTACAGGAGGGGGGCTGCAGGGAGCCTCTGCAGTCTACAGGAGGGTTCTGGTGCAGGAGCCTCTGCAGTCTACAGGAGGAAAGGGGGGTGGAGGAGCCTCTGCAGTCTACAGGAGGGGGGCTGGAGGAGCCTCTGCAGTCTACAGGAGGGCTGGGGGGGGCTGGTTTGGAGGAGCCTCTGCAGTCTACAGGAGGGCTGGGGGGCGCTGGAGGAGCCTCTGCAGTCTACAGGAGGGCTATGGGGGGTGGGGGCCTGCTGGAGGAGCCTCTGCAGTCTACAGGAGGGCTGGAGGGGTGCTGGTTCAGGAGCCTCTGCAGTCTACAGGAGGGGGGCTGGAGGAGCCCCTGCAGTCTACAGGAGGGCTGGAGGGGGGCTGCAGGAGCCTCTGCAGTCTACAGGAGGGCTGGGGGTCAGTGTGTTTGGAGGAGCCTCTGCAGTCTACAGGAGGGCTGGAGGGGAGAAAGACATTTTCTGCAGGAGCCTCTGCAGTCTACAGGAGGGCTGGGGGTCAGTGTGTTTGGAGGAGCCTCTGCAGTCTACAGGAGGGGAGGGGGGCTGGAGGAGCCTCTGCAGTCTACAGGAGGGCTGGGGGTGGGGGGGGCTGGAGGAGCCTCTGCAGTCTACAGGAGGGCTGGGGGTCAGTGTGTTTGCAGGGTGGCTGTGAGGAGCCTCTGCAGTCTACAGGAGGGCTGGGGTTCAGTGTGTTTGGAGCAGCCTCTGCAGTCTACAGGAGGGGGGCAGGAGGAGCCTCTGCAGTCTACAGGAGGGGGGGGCTGCAGGAGCCTCTGCAGTCTACAGGAGGGCTGGGGGTCAGTGTGTTTGGAGGAGCCTCTACAGTCTACAGGAGGGCTGGGGGCGCTGCAGGAGCCTCTGCAGTCTACAGGAGGGCTGGGGGGGGGGTCAGTGTGCTCTGGAGGAGCCTCTGCAGTCTACAGGAGGGCTGGGGGTCAGTGTGTTTGGAGGAGCCTCTGCAGTCTACAGGAGGGCTGGGGGGGGGCTGCAGGAGCCTCTGCAGTCTACAGGAGGGCTGGGGGTCAGTGTGTTTGGAGGAGCCTCTGCAGTCTACAGGAGGGCTGGGGGGCTGCAGGAGCCTCTGCAGTCTACAGGAGGGCAGGGGGTCAGTGTGTTTGGAGGAGCCTCTGCAGTCTACAGGAGGGCTGGGGGTCAGTGTCATCAGGACAGTTTGCAGGAGCCTCTGCAGTCTACAGGAGGGCTGGGGGTCAGTGTGTTTGGACAGACAGACAGCAGGAGCCTCTGCAGTCTACAGGAGGGCTGGGGGTCAGTGTGTTTGCAGGAGCCTCTGCAGTCTACAGGAGGGCTGGGGTCAGTGTGTTTGGAGGAGCCTCTGCAGTCTACAGGAGGGCTGGGGGGCAGGACAGGAGCCCTCCTCTGCAGTCTACAGGAGGGCAGGGGGTCAGTGTGTTTGGAGGAGCCTCTGCAGTCTACAGGAGGGGGCGTGACTAATGTGTTGGTTCCCTTGTGAGGTTCCTTAAATCCATCAGCAGGCAATCTCCAACTCATCAGGAGGAATGTCTAACCCCTCCCAGGCCTCGGCAGAGAGGAGAGGAGGAGAAGGAGGAGACAGCCCTCTCCAGATCAGGACAGAGACAGCCCTCTCCAACTCATCAGGAGGAGACAGACAGCCTCTCCAACTCATCAGGACAGACAGACAGCCCTCTCAACTCATCAGGACAGAGAGCGAACTCATCAGGACAGAGGCCTCTCCATCAACTCATCAGGACAGGCGAGCCCTCGAGGACAGACAGAGGAGAGCCCTCTCCAACTCATCAGGACAGACAGACAGGAGGACAGACAGGAACTCATCAGAGAGGACAGCCCTCTCCAACTCAGGAGGACAGACAGGACAGCCCTCTCCAACTCATCAGAGACAGACAGAACTCAGGACAGAGGAGACCTCATCATCAGGACAGACAGAGACAGGCGAGGAGCTCCAGGAGGACAGACAGACAGAGGAGAGGAGAGAGACAGCCCTCTCCAACTCATCAGGACAGAGGAGAGGACAGACAGAGCCCTCTCCAACTCATCAGGACAGACAGCATGTCTGTCTGTTATTACTCTGGTTCAGTCTGCTCACTGTGGATCATCAACATGATAACAAGCCATGTCCTCTGGGACTGAGGTCAAACCCTCAACTCATCAGGACAGACAGACAGCCCTCTGGCTCAGGACAGAATCTCAGACTCAAACAAGTCCTCCAGCTCATCAGGGTGGCTGTCATCAGGACAGACCAATCATTATGGAAGACAGACAGCTGTTCAGACAAGATTAATGTTATCTGGTGCGCAACTCTTAAAGACAATAAAGATCAACACATCTGAGAGCTGTAGCACAGACAGACAGCCCTCTCCAACTCATCAGGACAGACAGACAGCCCTCTCCAACTCATCAGGACAGACAGACAGCCCTCTCCAACTCATCAGGACAGACAGACAGCCCTCTCCGACTCATCAGGACAGACAGACAGCCCTCTCCGACTCATCAGGACAGACAGACAGCCCTCTCCAACTCATCAGGACAGACAGACAGCCCTCTCCGACTCATCAGGACAGACAGACAGCCCTCTCCAACTCATCAGGACAGACAGACAGCCCTCTCCAACTCATCAGGACAGACAGACAGCCCTCTCCAACTCATCAGGACAGACAGACAGCCCTCTCCAGACTCATCAGGACAGACAGACAGCCCTCTCCAACTCATCAGGACAGACAGACAGCCCTCTCCAACTCATCAGGACAGACAGACAGCCCTCTCCAACTCATCAGGACAGACAGCCCTCTCCAACTCATCAGGACAGACAGACAGCCCTCTCCAACTCATCAGGACAGACAGACAGCCCTCTCCAACTCATCAGGACAGACAGACAGCCCTCTCCAACTCATCAGGACAGACAGACAGCCCTCTCCAACTCATCAGGACAGACAGCCCTCTCCAACTCATCAGACTCACTCAGGACAGACAGACAGCCCTCTCCAACTCAACAGGACAGACAGACAGCCCTCTCCAACTCATCAGGACAGACAGACAGCCCTCTCCAACTCATCAGGACAGACAGACAGCCCTCTCCAGACTCATCAGGACAGACAGACAGCCCTCTCCACTCATCAGGACAGACAGCCCTCTCCAACTCATCAGGACAGACAGACAGCCCTCTCCAACTCATCAGGACAGACAGACAGCCCTCTCTCCAACTCATCAGGACAGACAGACAGCCCTCTCCAACTCATCAGGACAGACAGACAGCCCTCTCCAACTCATCAGGACAGACAGACAGCCTCTCCAACTCATCAGGACAGACAGACAGCCCTCTCCAACTCATCAGGACAGACAGACAGCCCTCTCCAACTCATCAGGACAGACAGACAGCCCTCTCAACTCATCAGGACAGACAGACAGCCCTCTCCAACTCATCAGCACAGACAGACAGCCCTCTCCAACTCATCAGGACAGACAGACAGCCCTCTCCAACTCATCAGGACAGACAGCAGCCCTCTCCAACTCATCAGGACAGACAGACAGCCCTCTCCAACTCATCAGGACAGACAGACAGCCCTCTCCGACTCATCAGGACAGACAGACAGCCCTCTCCAACTCATCAGGACAGACAGACAGCCTCTCCAACTCATCAGGACAGACAGACAGCCCTCTCCAACTCATCAGGACAGACAGACAGCCCTCTCCAACTCATCAGGACAGACAGACAGCCCTCTCCAACTCATCAGGACAGACAGACAGCCCTCTCCAACTCATCAGGACAGACAGACAGCCCTCTCCAACTCATCAGGACAGACAGACAGACAGCCCTCTCCAACTCATCAGGACAGACAGACAGCCCTCTCCAACTCATCAGGACAGACAGACAGCCCTCTCCAACTCATCAGGACAGACAGACAGCCCTCTCCAACTCATCAGGACAGACAGACAGCCCTCTCCAACTCATCAGGACAGACAGACAGCCCTCTCCAACTCATCAGGACAGACAGACAGCCCTCCAACTCATCCACAGACAGACAGACAGCCCTCTCCAACTCATCAGGACAGACAGACAGCCCTCTCCAACTCATCAGGACAGACAGACAGCCCTCTCCAACTCATCAGGACAGACAGACAGCCCTCTCCAACTCATCAGGACAGACAGACAGCCCTCTCCAACTCATCAGGACAGACAGACAGCCCTCTCCAACTCATCAGGACAGACAGACAGCCCTCTCCAACTCATCAGGACAGACAGACAGCCCTCTCCAACTCATCAGGACAGACAGACAGCCCTCTCCAACTCATCAGGACAGACAGACAGCCCTCTCCAACTCATCAGGACAGACAGACAGACAGCCCTCTCCAACTCATCAGGACAGACAGACAGCCCTCTCCAACTCATCAGGACAGACAGACAGACAGCCCTCTCCAACTCATCAGGACAGACAGACAGCCCTCTCCAACTCATCAGGACAGACAGACAGCCCTCTCCAACTCATCAGGACAGACAGACAGCCCTCTCCAACTCATCAGGACAGACAGACAGCCCTCTCCAACTCATCAGGACAGACAGACAGACAGCCCTCTCCAACTCATCAGGACAGACAGACAGCCCTCTCCAACTCATCAGGACAGACAGACAGCCCTCTCCAACTCATCAGGACAGACAGACAGCCCTCTCCAACTCATCAGGACAGACAGACAGCCCTCTCCAACTCATCCCAGACAGACAGACAGACAGCCCTCTCCAACTCATCAGGACAGACAGACAGCCCTCTCCAACTCATCAGGACAGACAGACAGCCCTCTCCAACTCATCAGGACAGACAGACAGCCCTCTCCAACTCATTAGTTGAGTGTACTGCAGCAGCATACCCATGCTGGTATAAAGAGGGGCTCCAGGGACATGCCCTGCAGCCCTGGGGTCCAAACGAACACAGCCCCACTTCCTGTGGTCAGACAGAAATATAGCAACAGGATATGACATAATGGAAAATAACAAACAAAGAGAAAGTAGCATCAGCACAAGGAAACAGGAAGTCAGGGCTCAGGGGTCGAGCTGACTCGTCTACCGCTGTTATCATACCATCTGAATACAGCCACAGACCACTCCTTTCTGAAACGGAGGGAAACATTCAAACATGGCTCCTGAAATGTTTCCATGACAGAGCAGAAGTCAGATGTCTTCATCATGTCTTCATCTTCCTCTGAAACAGAGCAGCAGATGTCTTCATCAGGTATTCATCCTCCTCTGAAACAGAGCAGCAGATGTCTTCATCAGGTCTTCATCAGGTCTTCATCCTCCTCTGAAGCAGAGCAGAAGTCAGATGTCTTCATCAGGTCTTCATCCTCCTCTGAAACAGAGAAGCAGATGTCTTCATCAGGTTTTCATCCTCCTCTGAAACAGAGCAGCAGATGTCTTTCATCAGGTCTTCGTCCTCCTCTGAAACAGAGAAGCAGATGTCTTCATCAGGTATTCATCCTCCTCTGAAACAGAGCAGCAGATGTCTTTCATCAGGTCTTCGTCCTCCTCTGAAACAGAGAAGCAGATGTCTTCATCAGGTCATCCTCCTCTGAAACAGAGCAGCAGATGTCTTTCATCAGGTCTTCGTCCTCCTCTGAAACAGAGAAGCAGATGTCTTCATCAGGTCATCCTCCTCTGAAACAGAGCAGCAGATGTCTTTCATCAGGTCTTCATCCTCCTCTGAAACAAAGCAGCAGATGTCTTCATCAGGTCTTCATCCTCCTCTGAAGCAGAGCAGCAGTCAGATGTCTTCATCAGGTCTTCATCCTCCTCTGAAACAGAGCAGCAGTCAGATGTCTTCATCAGGTCTTCATCAGGTCTTCATCCTCCTCTGAAGCAGAGCAGCAGATGTCTTCATCAGGTCTTCATCCTCCTCTGAAACAGAGCAGCAGTCAGATGTCTTCATCAGGTCTTCATCCTCCTCTGAAACAGAGCAGCAGATGTCTTCATCAGGTCTTCATCCTCCTCTGAAACAGAGCAGCAGATGTCTTCATCAGGTCTTCATCCTCTTCATCCTCCTCTGAAGCAGAGCAGAAGTCAGATGTCTTCATCAGGTCTTCATCCTCCTCTGAAACAGAGCAGCAGATGTCTTCATCAGGTCGTCATCCTTCTCTGACTTCCTGATACAGTAACTCTGGAGGAGCAGGACAGGCCTAATGTGGACAATCAGCTGTGGACACAGACAGGGACTGGCATGGTTCTCTCTCAACACAATGCCTCGTAGTAACAGACAGGGACTGGCATGGTTCTCTCTCAACACAATGCCTCGTAGTAACAGACAGGGACTGGCATGGTTCTCTCTCAACCCAATGCCTCGTAGTAACAGACAGGGACTGGCATGGTTCTCTCAACACAATGCCTCGTAGTAACAGACAGGGACTGGCATGGTTCTCTCTCAACACAATGCCTCGTAGTAACAGACAGGGACTGGCATGGTTCTCTCTCAACACAATGCCTCGTAGTAACAGACAGGGACTGGCATGGTTCTCTCTCAACACAATGCCTTGTAGTAACAGACAGGGACTGGCATGGTTCTCTCAACACAATGCCTCGTAGTAACAGACAGGGACTGGCATGGTTCTCTCTCAACACAATGCCTCGTAGACACAGACACAGACAGGGACTGGCATGGTTCTCTCAACACAATGCCTCGTATTAACAGACAGGGGCAGGCATGGTTCTCTCTCAACACAATGCCTCGTAGTAACAGACAGGGACTGGCATGGTTCTCTCTCAACACAATGCCTCGTAGTAACAGACACAGACAGAGACTGGCATGGTACTCTCTCAACACAATGCCTCGTAGACACAGACAGGGACTGGCATGGTTCTCTCTCAACACAACGCCTCGTAGTAACAGACACAGACAGAGACTGGCATGGTTCTCTCTCAACACAATGCCTCGTAGTAACAGACAGTTGTTTAACTCTGACCAGACTACCAGCCTGATAATTATTCACACCACTCTCTCAGGGCTTCCCACATACAGTACAGGCCTGGGATCAGTACAGGCATGGTTCTCTCTCAGGGCTTCCCACATACAGTACAGGCCTGGGATCAGTACAGGCATGGTTCTCTCTCAGGGCTTCCCACATACAGTACAGGCCTGGGATCAGTACAGGCATGGTTCTCTCTCAGGGCTTCCCAGCAGGTTAAGACATAACGGATGACCCACTCTGAGTGGTGATATTCATCAACACTGACTGGGATCCAATCAGCACGCCTGATAATTCCCTCAGGGGAGCCGACTGGGATCCATCCAATCAGCACGCCTGATAATTCCCTCAGGGGAGCCGACTGGGATCCAATCAGCACGCCTGATAATTCCCTCAGGGGAGCCGACTGGGATCCAATCAGCACACCTGATAATTCCCTCAGGGGAGCTGACTGGGATCCAATCAGCACGCCTGATAATTCCCTCAGGGGAGCTGACTGGGATCCAATCAGCACGCCTGATAATTCCCTCAGGGGAGCTGACTGGGATCCAATCAGCACGCCTGATAATTCCCTCAGGGGAGCTGACTGGGATCCAATCAGCACGCCTGATAATTCCCTCAGGGGAGCTTACTGGGATCCAATCAGCACGCCTGATAATTCCCTCAGGGGAGCTGACTGGGATCCAATCAGCACGCCTGATAATTCCCTCAGGGGAGTTCACTTCCGGGTAGCTGTTTGTTAATTTCCAACAAAAAGACAATAAGAGTGAGAATGTTTAGTCATGAATGTCAGTCCTGTCAGAGGCAGTGTTAGGACCTGGGTAACACCGTGTGTTTGATAAGCAGTGTGTTTGATAAGCAGTGTTAGGACCTGGGTAACACCGTGTGTTTGATAAGCAGTGTGTTTGATAAGCAGTGTGTTTGATAAGCAGTGTGTTTGATAAGCAGTGTGTTTGATAAGCAGTGTTAGGACCTGGGTAACACCGTGTGTTTGATGATGTGCCCTTCCTTCCCTGATGAGAACAGGAACAGAGAAAGACCCTCCACAGAGGCTAAATGAGTTTCCTATGGTTCTATGCAGAGGTTCCTATGGTTCCATGCAGAGGTTCCTATGGTTCCATGCAGAGGTTCCTATGGTTCTATGCAGAGGTTCCTATGGTTCCATGCAGAGGTTCCTATGGTTCTATGCAGAGGTTCCTATGGTTCTATGCAGAGGTTCCTATGGTTCTATGCAGAGGTTCCTATGGTTCTATGCAGAGGTTCCTATGGTTCTATGCAGAGGTTCCTATGGTTCTATGCAGAGGTTCCTATGGTTCCATGCAGAGGTTCCTATGGTTCCATGCAGAGGTTCCTATGGTTCCATGCAGAGGTTCCTATGGTTCCATGCAGAGGTTCCTATGGTTCTATGCAAACTCAAGTCCTTCCTCAGAGGCTAAATAAGGTTCCTGTGGTTCTATGCAGAGGTTCCTATGGTTCTATGCAGAGGTTCCTATGGTTCTATGCAGAGGTTCCTATGGTTCTATGCAAACATTATACTAAAACACGTGACAGTCTATGAGTCCCGGGGGAAGTGAAACAACCCCAGAGGAGGTCACAGGTCATCAACACTCACCAAAGCAAGGAGTTTTTCTACGGAGATCAATGAGTGTCGAATTGACTTAACAGAAGAAAAGGTTAATTTGATGGAATAGACGTTCCGTAGTGATTAGGTTGTTATGAGTGTACTGATGGACGTAGGACACGAGGCATCCCAACACTATCTGGGAGTTGTGATTAGGTTGTTGTGAGTGTACTGATAGATAGACGTAGGACACGAGGCATCCCAACACTATCTGGGAGTTGTGATTAGGTTGCTATGAGTGTACTGATGGACGTAGGACACGAGGCATCCCAACACTATCTGGGAGTTGTGATTAGGTTGCTATGAGTGTACTGATGGACGTAGGACACGAGGCATCCCAACACTATCTGGGAGTTGTGATTAGGTTGCTATGAGTGTACTGATGGACGTAGGACACGAGGCATCCCAACACTATCTGGGAGTTGTGATTAGGTTGCTATGAGTGTACTGATGGACGTAGGACACGAGGCATCCCAACACTATCTGGGAGTTGTGATTAGGTTGCTATGAGTGTACTGATGGACGTAGGACACGAGGCATCCCAACACTATCTGGGAGTTGTGCCTGCCATCACACGCGTAATCAGCCCCATTGGCTGGAACCCTGCCATCACACGCGTAATCAGCCCCATTGGCTGGAACCCTGCCATCACACGCGTAATCATTCTCATTGGCTGGAACGGTCCCACCTGACCTGGCCTCCTCCTGACTGCCTTCCATTACTTTGCATTGTTAGAGCGGCCAATGGAGTGTCTGGTCAATATAATGGATCATCTAAGGATAGGCTGAGGATAGGCTGAGGCTGAGGATAGGCTGAGGCTGAGGATAGGCTGAGGCTGAGGATAGGCTGAGGCTGAGGATAGGCTGAGGATAGGCTGAGGCTGAGGATAGGCTGAGGCTGAGGATAGGCTGAGGCTGAGGATAGGCTGAGGATAGGCTGAGGATAGGCTGAGGATAGGCTGAGGATAGGCTGAGGCTGAGGATAGGCTGAGGATAGGCTGAGGCTGAGGATAGGCTGAGACTGAGGCTAGGCTGAGGATAGGCTGAGGATAGGCTGAGGCTGAGGATAGGCTGAGGCTGAGGATAGGCTGAGGCTGAGGATAGGCTGAGGCTGAGGCTGAGGATAGGCTGAGGATAGGCTGAGGATAGGCTGAGGATAGGCTGAGGCTAGGCTGAGGATAGGCTGAGGCTGAGGATAGGCTGAGGATAGGCTGAGGCTAGGCTGAGGCTGAGGATAGGCTGAGGCTGTGGCTAGGCTGAGGATAGGCTGAGGATAGGCTGAGGCTGAGGATAGGCTGAGGCTGAGGATAGGCTGAGGATAGGCTGAGGCTAGGCTGAGGCTAGGCTGAGGCTAGGCTGAGGATAGGCTGAGGCTAGGCTGAGGATAGGCTGAGGCTGAGGCTAGGCTGAGGATAGGCTGAGGCTGAGGATAGGCTGAGGATAGGCTGAGACTGAGGATAGGCTGAGGATAGGCTGAGGCTGAGGATAGGCTGAGGATAGGCTGAGGCTAGGCTGAGGCTGAGGATAGGCTGAGGCTGAGGATAGGCTGAGGCTAGGCTGAGGATAGGCTGAGGATAGGCTGAGGCTGAGGCTGAGGATAGGCTGAGGATAGGCTGAGGCTGAGGATAGGCTGAGGATAGGCTGAGGCTGAGGATAGGCTGAGGATAGGCTGAGGCTGAGGATAGGCTGAGGATAGGCTGAGGATAGGCTGAGGCTGAGGATAGGCTGAGGATAGGCTGAGGCTGAGGATAGGCTGAGGATAGGCTGAGGATAGGCTGAGGCTGAGGATAGGCTGAGGCTAGGCTGAGGATAGGCTGAGGCTGAGGCTAGGCTGAGGATAGGCTGAGTCTGAGGATAGGCTGAGGCTGTGGCTAGGCTGAGGATAGGCTGAGGATAGGCTGAGGCTGAGGATAGGCTGAGGCTGAGGATAGGCTGAGGCTGAGGATAGGCTGAGGCTGAGGATAGGCTGAGGCTGAGGATAGGCTGAGGATAGGCTGAGGATAGGCTGAGACTGAGGATAGGCTGAGGATAGGCTGAGGCTGAGGATAGGCTGAGGCTGAGGCTGAGGATAGGCTGAGGATAGGCTGAGGCTGAGGATAGGCTGAGGATAGGCTGAGACTGAGGATAGGCTGAGGATAGGCTGAGGCTGAGGCTGAGGATAGGCTGAGGCTGAGGATAGGCTGAGGATAGGCTGAGGATAGGCTGAGGCTGAGGATAGGCTGAGGCTGAGGATAGGCTGAGGCTAGGCTGAGGCTGAGGATAGGCTGAGGCTGAGGATAGGCTGAGGATAGGCTGAGGCTGAGGATAGGCTGAGGATAGGCTGAGACTGAGGATAGGCTGAGGATAGGCTGAGGATAGGCTGAGACTGAGGATAGGCTGAGGATAGGCTGAGGATAGGCTGAGGATAGGCTGAGGCTGAGGCTGAGGATAGGCTGAGGATAGGCTGAGGCTGAGGATAGGCTGAGGATAGGCTGAGGATAGGCTGAGGATAGGCTGAGGATAGGCTGAGGATAGGCTGAGGCTGAGGATAGGCTGAGGATAGGCTGAGGCTGAGGCTGAGGATAGGCTGAGGATAGGCTGAGACTGAGGATAGGCTGAGGCTGAGGATAGGCTGAGGATAGGCTGAGGCTGAGGATAGGCTGAGGCTGAGGATAGGCTGAGGATAGGCTGAGGCTGAGGATAGGCTGAGGATAGGCTGAGGATAGGCTGAGGATAGGCTGAGGCTGAGGATAGGCTGAGGCTGAGGATAGGCTGAGGATAGGCTGAGGCTGAGGATAGGCTGAGGCTAGGCTGAGGCTGAGGATAGGCTGAGGCTGAGGATAGGCTGAGGCTGAGGATAGGCTGAGGATAGGCTGAGGCTGAGGATAGGCTGAGGCTAGGCTGAGGCTGAGGATAGGCTGAGGATAGGCTGAGGCTAGGCTGAGGATAGGCTGAGGCTGAGGATAGGCTGAGGATAGGCTGAGGATAGGCTGAGGATAGGCTGAGGCTGAGGATAGGCTGAGGATAGGCTGAGGCTGAGGATAGGCTGAGGATAGGCTGAGGCTGAGGATAGGCTGAGGATAGGCTGAGGATAGGCTGAGGATAGGCTGAGGATAGGCTGAGGCTGAGGATAGGCTGAGGATAGGCTGAGGATAGGCTGAGGATAGGCTGAGGCTAGGCTGAGGATAGGCTGAGGATAGGCTGAGGATAGGCTGAGGCTAGGCTGAGGATAGGCTGAGGCTAGGCTGAGGATAGGCTGAGGATAGGCTGAGGCTGAGGATAGGCTGAGGCTGAGGATAGGCTGAGGATAGGCTGAGGATAGGCTGAGGATAGGCTGAGGACAGACTCTACAGCTGTAGTCTCTGTGTTGTAGCAGACTGAACACCCTAACCTCTCTTCCATATCGCCCCCCCAAACAACAGCTTGACATTCAGACATGTAGCACAGCCAGAGTCCTCTCTCTAGTGAACAAATAACCCCTCTTCCATATCACCCCCCCCAAACAACAGCTGCTTCCACCGATAGTGTTGCAAGGTTCAACTCTGTGAGGCTGCGTCCTTACACCTCATCTACTGCATGTATTCTGACCAGGGCCCCACAGGGGCGGCACTCTGGACCGAACCCGCGGCCTCGAAAAAGCCTGCCATTATTTCAGGTCCAATCATGGGAGAGTGTTTTCTCAGAGAGAGTGGGTGATTCACTACTGCCTCTAAAATCACTATTTCCCATAAACCTTAGTTTCAGCTCAAGCTGAGCTGAAGAGCGGTCGGGGTTGGTGTTGTGTATGTCTTTCTGTGGTGGTACAACGCTGAATGCTACCATTAGGAGAGATGGTCAACTGACACCATTAGGAGAGATGGTCAACTGACACCATTAGGAGAGATGGTACACTGACACCATTAGGAGAGATGGTCAACTGACACCATTAGGAGAGATGGTACACTGACACCATTAGGAGAGATGGTACACTGACACCATTAGGAGAGATGGTACACTGACACCATTAGGAGAGATGGTCGACTGACACAGTTAGGAGAGATGGTCAACTGACACCATTAGGAGAGATGGTCAACTGACACCATTAGGAGAGATGGTCAACTGACACCATTAGGAGAGATGGTCAACTGACACCGTTAGGAGAGATGGTCAACTGACACCGTTAGGAGAGATGGTAAACTGACACCATTAGGAGAGATGGTCAACTGACACAGTTAGGAGAGATGGTCAACTGACACCATTAGGAGAGATGGTAAACTGACACCATTAGGAGAGATGGTATACTGACACCATTAGGAGAGATGGTCAACTGACACCATTAGGAGAGATGGTCAACTGACACCATTAGGAGAGATGGTACACTGACACCATTAGGAGAGATGGTACACTGACACCATTAGGAGAGATGGTCAACTGACACCATTAGGAGAGATGGTCAACTGACACCATTAGGAGAGATGGTAAACTGACACCATTAGGAGAGATGGTCAACTGACACCATTAGGAGAGATGGTCAACTGACACCATTAGGAGAGATGGTCAACTGACACCATTAGGAGAGATGGTCAACTGACACCATTAGGAGAGATGGTCAACTGACACCATTAGGAGAGATGGTCAACTGACACCATTAGGAGAGATGGTCAACTGACACCATTAGGAGAGATGGTCAACTGACACCATGTCTTTACATCCAGCCTTAGTACAGCGCCGGACACACAGAGGCTTATCAGAGGGGATAAGTACTCATCTGGGGGCTGTGACTGGGGCGGCAGGTAGCCTAGTGGTTAGAGCGTTGGACTAGTAACCGAAAGGTTGCAAGTTCGAATCCCCGAGCTGACAAGGTACAGATCTGCCGTTCTGCCCCTGAACAGGCAGTTAACCCACTGTTCCTAGACCAGTTAACCCACTGTTCCTAGACCAGTTAACCCACTGTTCCTAGACCAGTTAACCCACTGTTCCTAGACCAGTTAACCCACTGTTCCTAGCCCAGTTAACCCACTGTTCCTAGACCAGTTAACCCACTGTTCCTAGACCAGTTAACCCACTGTTCCTAGACCAGTTAACCCACTGTTCCTAGCCCAGTTAACCCACTGTTCCTAGACCAGTTAACCCACCTTTCCTAGACCAGTTAACCCAAAATAACCCACTGTTCTTAACCCACTTGCCTTGTCAAATGAAAATAAGAATTTGTTCTTAACTGACTTGCCTTGTAAAAGGTAAAATTAAAAATAAATGTTAAATTAAACTGGCCTAAGAGGTACTCATCTGAGGACTGTGACTGTCATGTTAAATTAAACTGGCCTAAGAAGTACTCATCTGGGGACTGTGACTGTCATGTTAAATTAAACTGGCCTAAGAAGTACTCATCTGAGGACTGTGACTGTCATGTTAAATTAAACTGGCCTAAGAAGTACTCATCTGGGGACTGTGACTGTCATGTTAAATTAAACTGGCCTAAGAGGTACTCATCTGGGGACTGTGACTGTCATGTTAAATTAAACTGGCCTAAGAGGTACTCATCTGAGGACTGTGACTGTCATGTTAAATTAAACTGGCCTAAGAGGTACTCATCTGAGGACTGTGACTGTCATGTTAAATTAAACTGGCCTAAGAAGTACTCATCTGAGGACTGTGACTGTCATGTTAAATTAAACTGGCCTAAGAAGAAAGCAGGGAAAACCTGTCAAGAGATATCGGATTCACAGAGAGACACGAGCTATCTACTTCCACCTACACATTAACCACCCACCTGGAACGACACACACACGGAGGTCTATGAGATGTGTGTATTCTGGCTGGAACGACACACACACACACACACACACACACACACGTCAATGAGATGTGTGTATTCTGGCTGGAACGACACACACACACACACAGGTCTATGAGATGTGTGTATTCTGGCTGGAACGACACACACACACACACACACACACACACACACACACACACACACACAGGTCTATGAGATGTGTGTAATTCTGGCTGGAACGACACACACACACACACACACACACACACACACACACACACACACACACACACACACACACAGGTTGGTCTATGAGATGTGTGTATTCTGGCTGAGGACAGAGGACTGATTTAACACAATAGCAGCCTTGTGTCACCATGGTAATCTCCTCCCTCTGATCAGGGAGACAAGTCCTAAACCATCTCTGACTGGTCTCTCTGTGTCTCTCAGCTTTAGGACCAGGCAGCTTGTTTCTCTCTCTGTGGTTTTCAGTCTCTGATCAGCTGACTGGCCTGTGTCCCTCTCTGCTGTTAGTCTCTCTGATCAGCCCACTGGCCTGTGTACCTCCCTGCTGTTAGTCTCTCTGATCAGCCCACTGGCCTGTGTCCCTCCCTGCTGTTAGTCTCTCCAGCTGACTGGCCTGTGTCCCTCCCTCTGTTAGTCTCTCTGATCAGCACTGGCCTGTGTCCCTCCCTGCTGTTAGTCTCTCTGATCAGCTGGCCTGTGTCCTGGCCTGTGCTGACTGGCCTGTCTCCTCCCTCTGTTAGTCTCTCTGATCAGCCCACTGGCCTGTGTCCCTCCCTGCTGTTAGTCTCTCTGATCAGCCCACTGGCCTGTGTCCCTCCCTGCTGTTAGTCTCTCTGACCAGCTGACTGGCCTGTCTCCCTCCCTCTGTTAGTCTCTCTGATCAGCCCACTGGCCTGTGTCCCTCCCTGCTGTTAGTCTCTCTGATCAGCCCACTGGCCTGTGTCCCTCCCTGCTGTTAGTCTCTCTGATCAGCTGACTGGCCTGTTAGTCCTCTGATCAGCCCACTCCTGTGTCCCTCCCTGCTGTTAGTCTCTCTGATCAGCTGACTGGCCTGTGTCCCTCCCTGCTGTTAGTCTCTCTGATCAGCCCCCTCCCTGCTGTTACTGGCCTGTGTCCCTCCCTCTGTTAGTCTCTGATCAGCCCACTGGCCTGTGTCCCTCCCTGCTGTTAGTCTCTCTGATCAGCCCACTAGTCTCTCTGATCAGCCCACTGGCCTGTGTCCCTCCCTGCTGTTAGTCTCTCTGATCAGCCCACTGGCCTGTGTCCCTCCCTGCTGTTAGTCTCTCTGATCAGCCCACTGGCCTGTGTCCCTCCCTGCTGTTAGTCTCTCTGATCAGCTGACTGGCCTGTGTCCCTCCCTCTGTTAGTCTCTCTGATCAGCTGACTGGCCTGTGTCCCTCCCTCTGTTAGTCTCTCTGATCAGCTGACTGGCCTGTGTCCCTCCCTGCTGTTAGTCTCTCTGAGCCCACTGGCCTGTGTCCCTCCCTCCCTGCTGTTAGTCTCTCTGATCAGCCCACTGGCCTGTGTCCCTCCCTGCTGTTAGTCTCTCTGATCAGCTGACTGGCCTGTGTCCCTCCCTGCTGTTAGTCTCTCTGATCAGCCCACTGGCCTGTGTCCCTCCCTGCTGTTAGTCTGTGGCCTGTGTCCCTCCCTGCTGTTAGTCTCTCTGATCAGCCCACTGGCCTGTGTCCCTCCCTGCTGTTAGTCTCTCTGATCAGCCCACTGGCCTGTGTCCCTCCCTGCTGTTAGTCTCTCTGATCAGCTGACTGGCCTGTGTCCCTCCCTGCTGTTAGTCTCTCTGATCAGCTGACTGGCCTGTGTCCCTCCCTGCTGTTAGTCTCTCTGATCAGCCCACTGGCCTGTGTCCCTCCCTGCTGTTAGTCTCTCTGATCAGCTGACTGGCCTGTGTCCCTCCCTGCTGTTAGTCTCTCTGATCAGCCCACTGGCCTGTGTCCCTCCCTGCTGTTAGTCTCTCTGATCAGCTGACTGGCCTGTGTCCCTCCCTGCTGTTAGTCTCTCTGATCAGCTGACTGGCCTGTGTCCCTCCCTGCTGTTAGTCTCTCTGATCAGCTGACTGGCCTGTGTCCCTCCCTGCTGTTAGTCTCTCTGATCAGCCCACTGGCCTGTGTCCCTCCCTGCTGTTAGTCTCTCTGATCAGCCCACTGGCCTGTGTCCCTCCCTGCTGTTAGTCTCTCTGATCAGCCCACTGGCCTGTGTCCCTCCCTGCTGTTAGTCTCTCTGATCAGCTGACTGGCCTGTGTCCCCCCCTCTGATCAGCCCACTGGCCTGTGTCTCCCTCTGTTAGTCTCTCTGATCAGCCCACTGGCCTGTGTCCCTCCCTGCTGTTAGTCTCTCTGATCAGCCCACTGGCCTGTGTCCCTCCCTGCTGTTAGTCTCTCTGATCAGCCCACTGGCCTGTCTCCCTCCTCGCTGTTCCTCTGTAGCTCTGACAAAAGTTGTGTCATCCTTCCTCTGAGAGGACAACTCCCCTCCCTGCTGGCCAGCGGCATGCCCTCCCTGCTGTTAGACCAACCCAGCTGAGCCTGTGTCCACACCACACACACACACACTGACAGCCCACTGGCCTGTGTCCCTCCCTGCTGTTAGTCCTCTCCCTGCTCTCCCCAGACAGGGCTGAGAATCAATGGAGTGAGTCATCCCTGGGAGGGTAAAGTCATCTGTGGGGGGTCTCTCTGAAAATAATCATTGTGGGGGTGTAAAGAGAGTGAGTCATTATGGGGAGGGTAAAGAGTCATGTGTCCCTGAGTCATTGATGGGGGTAAAGAGAGCTGAGTCTTCTGATCAGGGGGCTGTTAGTCTCTCTGATCAAGGCCTGAGTCCCTCCCTGGGGGGCCCACTGGCCTGTGTAAAGTCTCTCTGATCAGCCCACTGGCCTGTCTCCTCCTCGGTTCCTCTGTAGCTCTGACAAAGTTGTGTCATCCTTCCTCTGAGAGGACAACTCCCCGCTGGCCAGCGCAGGCTAGACCAACCCAGCTGAGCATGCGCACACACACACACACACACACACACACACACACACCACCTGACAGGGGAGGTAAAGAGTGAGTCATTGTGGGGGGTAAAGAGTCATTGTGGGGGGAAAATAATCATTGTGGGGGGTAAAGAGTCAGTCATGGGGGGGTAAAGGTAAAGAGTCATTGTGGGGGGGGTAAAGAGTCATTGTGGGGGGGGGGGTAAAGAGTCAGTCATTGTGGGGGGGGGTAAAGAGTCATTGTGGGGGGGGTAAAGAGTCATTGTGGGGAGGGGGGGTAAAGAGTCATTGTGGGGGGTAAAGAGAGTGAGTCATTGTGGGGGCTAAAGAGTCATTGTGGGGAGGGGGTAAAGAGTGAGTCATTATGGGGAGGGTAAAGAGTCATTGTGGGGGGGTAAAGAGTCAGTCATTGTGGGGGGGTAAAGAGTCATTGTGGGGGGTAAAGAGTCATTGTGGGGGGGGTAAAGAGTCATTGTGGGGGGGGTAAAGAGTCATTGTGGGGAGGGTAAATAGTCATTGTGGGGGGGGGTAAAGAGAGTGAGTCATTATGGGGAGGGTGAGGAGTCATTGTGGGAGGGTAAATAGTCATTGTGGGGAGGGTAAATAGTCATTGTGGGGGGGTAAAGAGCCGTCACAGAAACTCAGATCTGTCAATAGAGGCAGAGACTCTGGAGGATTAATTTGGTACAAATCCCAACTACAAAATCTAACTGATCCCCTCAAAACGGGTAAATATCGCATTAGGTTAAAACTGACAGAAAAATGTGTGTTCCTTTGCACATTATATATCCGCAATATATACTCGCAACATATATACCCTGGGTTGGCAGAGCACTACATTGCTGCCTGCTATAGGATGAGGGACAGTGTCTGACAGACCAACCATGTCCTCTATGTGGGTTGGCAGAGCACTACAGTGTCTGACAGACCAACCATGTCCTCTATGTGGGTTGGCAGAGCACTACAGTGTCTGACAGACCAACCATGTCCTCTATGTGGGTTGGCAGAGCACTACAGTGTCTGACAGACCAACCATGTCCTCTATGTGGGTTGGTAGAGCACTACAGAGTCTGACAGACCAACCATGTCCTCTATGTGGGTTGGTAGAGCACTACAGCGTCTGACAGACCAACCATGTCCTCTATGTGGGTTGGCAGAGCACTACAGTGTCTGACAGACCAACCATGTCCTCTATGTGGGTTGGCAGAGCACTACAGCGTCTGACAGACCAACCATGTCCTCTATGTGGGTTGGCAGAGCACTACAG